>NC_047020.1:44134391-44181870 GCF_902652985.1 Pecten maximus
CTTGTACAAATATCATCTTTATCTTGGGATCATCACTCTTCAGTTCTTCCAAAATACCTTCATTAACCTTATTTAACAGTGGTGTAAATATATCAAAATATGCTAATTTAAGAAGTCAGCTGGAATTATTTTCTTCAAATGTTAAATATCAAATCCTCTTCTTTTTAGAATTCAATATTAATATATTTCTTTGTGGTTACTAGATAATTGAACAGACATTGAAGGTTAACAACAGGCTGCCTCTGCTAATGTGAGGGAAAACTTACCCCCATGCGGTTTACAATATGAAATTTCTTGACGTCTTGAGAAAATCTTTGATGAAATAATAATCATCTATACCATAAAAATGCAAAATTAGGAAAATGATAACAATTTTGCAAATACATGATAACAATGAATTAAGCAACCTGTTGTTGTGGCAAACTGAAATGAAAGAACTGAAAGAAAGAAAAAGTGAAATAAAATCTAAAAAACATCAACCTTATAAAAAATGAAATAATGAAAATCTTTGAATTGGTGCCAGCTTGAACTATATTTGAACATACCTGATTAGGTTGTGGTGAATGGAACTGCACAACTCTACAGTTCTGGACTGTATGCTCACCACTGTATATCTCATCATGGAAGATTCTGTGTTCCAACTCAACTCCAAACCCACACCACTTTAACTTTGTGTAAATGATTTATGTTGCTGTTAAAGCCAAAATAGTTACTTTTTCCAAAGCAGGCAGCTAATAGATCTGGTATTAATTTGAATGCAGGTCTGAAATCTTGCTCCTAGTTAACAATACAATGTGCTTCATCAACAACTAAGAATAAATGTTTTGAAGAGTGAGATAGGGATTCCAAATAATAGAGTTATTCAAAATATTTTCTGGATGGCCAAAAATGTACTTCACTTTCTCTTCACTTTCAATATTCCGAATAGATGTTGCCAAATTTCCTAGCTTTGATAGTTCTTGAGAAATAATCGAATTCAGTGGACAAATTACCACAACAACACAATCTTCAACAAAAAAGGGCAACAGTTCATACATCAAGGACTTTCCATAACCTGTTGGTAAAGTTGAAAAACAATCTTTCTTAGATGCTAAAATGGTAAAGTGATTCCACTTGTTTCTGTTTTAAGAAAATCATAGCAGGTTGATAAAAAAAATTCATATTAAAAACGTTGTAATGCTTTTTTCAAATAGAAGCATCTGTCTAGCTGTGCCATCATGCCAAATCAACATTGCTGTTTATTCACATTTGAGATAGAGAATAGTAAACACTAGACCTACTCAGTACTCTTTTCTCCTTGAAGATATACAACTGTACTTCTACTTTAATTTGGGAAGGGTGCGAAAGGGGAGGGGGGCAGTGGCTTTTGAAAGGTGGATGCCAGGCTATCTTCCAATCAAATTATGTATTGCCCAATGATGGCCCTGGTTTGTTGAATCAATAATTTGTATTGTATCTCTATTTGTATATTCAACTGCACGGGTATACAGGTGCATGGAAGGAGGGTGGATTTTTACCATGAATGAGGTGCAGTTGTAAATTGTCCTCTTGTGTCTTCAAAATCACATGGCAATTTGAAATATTATACCAAACGTCTATTTTAGATATCAGGCAAGATGAGGAGACCACCAAAACAAATTGCCCTCATAAGGGGTACTTGTTAGATGGTATTAAAATGAGGGACCCCCCCCCCCCCCCCCCCCGGCATTATTATTTGTTTACATTTATTTACAAAATGCAACCCACTGTAAACAACGAATCGCTTGATTTTTCTGCCAAATTATTACCGCCAGTGAAAAGAGCATATTCCAAAACCCTTTGTTATACACTTGATATCAAATGTCATACTAACATCACATAACAATTTATAAATTATTTCACCTCGTGGAATTCAAGAAGTCTTGGCCGCCTCAAACCACGTGTTGCTGTTCAATCCAAGATGGGTGCAACGGTAAGGGTCAGGAATCATGGGAAATTTCTGTTCGGAATGTTTCTAAGTTGTAGCAATAACACGTTATGATTTTTGCACGAAAATACTCTGCGGGGTCGTAAGCAGGGTAGGGCCTATATTGTGAGGAAAGCAGAAGCAAGGTAAGTTATTTCTCATTTCGGAGAAAAACATGTGAAAGTATCAAACATAAAACATGGCGATAGAATTTCACTGTGTAGACTCGAAATGTAAATGCAAGATTTTGTTCTTTGACACTGATATGGAATTGATGTCGAAAAAGCATTTGCCGATGAATTTTCTTTGAATGAATAACCAAAATGGATTTCTGATAACATTTAAACAGCACATTGACTTTAGAGTTGTGGTACTGTCTTTGCAAGATCACAAACTACTTCACATGACGGGAATGCATGTTTTTGTGCCAGCAACGATGAAATATATCTTGCCTTGACATTGTCAAGACACAATCATTTGGACATATTTTCTATTCTGCAACTAGAAGTATTCGTCTATATTTATGATGCATGGTGAGTAAACAGTATCAGGTACTAATAAAAGTGCACTGTCCTAACTTAAGATCGTGACGTCTTTCTGTAGGTATTGTTAATGAGTGGCTCAATATAGAAAGGTTTAATTTATGTGATAATGAAGCTATTTTTAGTATTTGATTTGATTGTACCTTTAAACTTGTGATAATTATATATCTGGTATTAGATATTTTGAATTACAGATGAAAGTGGTGTGCATTTATGCAAATATTAGAAAATTTTTAAGTTGGTCCCATTTGTCCCTAGTTAAGCATATTGAATTTTGGAAACCAACATGGCCGGCAAGACGCCATCTTTAATTTTGACATTTGATGTTCAATTTTGTTCCTGCTAAATAGACTTGATGGGCACCAAGATCCCTCTGAAATCTCTTGTAGCTATGCCAAAGCAAGGGGACGTAACTCGTCACGAATCGTTCGGAAGTTTCATGGTCGCGGGGTCGATTGTGGCGTTTGAGAGTAGGTCTATATTACCACTGAGTTTAAGGGTAAACCTTACTCCTATACGTATATGAGGTCTTATTCCACCTGATTACATTGGTGGATATTGCGACCTCATATCCCCTCAGCGTGTTTTTCTTGTAGCTGCCAGCGCCCTGATTCTGGGGCGCGACAAAAAAGTGTCATAAACCATCTAAAACGATAATTCATGTTAACAAATATGTGTACGCTTACTTGTTGATGAAGTATCAATCCATTTATGCACAAACTGTTGATGGACACCTCTTAAATATAATTATATCCACAATAATTCACTTGCAACCTGCTGTGTTCATTATTGGGTCACTAAAACAACTTTGCTGTTCCAGTCATTATAAGATACGGATTACAAATAAAACGGATAGCGTAAGGTTATATTTTCACAACGTTTCGTTTGTTTCGTCTATTTCAACTCCAAATTTGGATAAACCGGAAATAACTTCGAGAGGTCACAATCAAAACAAGTATGGCGGTATATACAAATGGGACCTACGCTTAAACGACAAAAGAGGCTAATAATCACTGATCTTGGATATAGATATGGACACACGTTGTGTAACTTTGTGTATTTATGATAGATAAATAGAATGAGGTAGGTCAGATCATATGAAATGTGAGAAAAGATAACTTTTAAACGACTTTAATTAGGTGGGTCACAGCAACAGGTTTTATGTGCGGTGGTGATTAGAGGTTACATGATAGCCTGTCAAAAGTTTCCTGTCGTGTAAACCTCTAATATTATTGGAGTAGGGTAAACCTGCGTTCTTTTGTTCCGAATAAAGCTGATTTAGGTTTGTTGAACGTTTTGCTATGTGCCTTTTATCTTTACATGAATCCAACAGCTGCAGAAGCATCGTGGGAAACAGAAGTAAAGTGGGAAAATATACATGTTTTCGTTATTATTGCACGCGTCTAACAAGATCAATCACACATATGTAACATTTTAGAATTAAGTTTTTAAAATAATTAGTAATGATGGACAAAGCATAAAACAAGTCTATTTTCCAACACTGCCCCCTGTGTGATGGGTGCGTCTCGTTCTGAATTCAAGATGGCGGCACAAATGAAAAGTGATGGACATGTTATCTGTGACGAAAAAAAACAGCTTATAATTTCCCTATTAAAACTTGTAAAACTAGTTGTATGACACTGGACACTTCTAATAAATTGAGTATCACTTTATATCCTGCAGAACATCTTGGAAACTACTGGTAATGTGTTTAAATTAAAATCACAAAATGATAGTTGATATATATTCCCACAAATGAAATGCAAAAAACAGGCAACACTTTCACTGTCGGCGTCTGCACAGAGGTTTCCGTGCAAAAACTCAAATTCCTTTCATCAGTCTGTCTAAGTGAGACATGTTGCACAATTAATATGTATGGCATATGAACTTTAATTTATGTCTGACAGATCTTATCTCAAACATCACACAACATTTTATTTGGATTTTCAAGGGTATTACAATAAAGAATGAAGTGTAGTGAGGGGCGATAACTCATTAGTTAGTAATGATAGTACGAGCTAATTCCCGATTTTTGCCGGCTATTGTAGCAATTTGGGGGTGGAAAAAATGACACATACAATTTTGATGGGCTTTTGAACCATTGTAAAACTCGGCTCCATCTAGGTCTGGATGTATCTGGTATCCCTGTGGAAATTCGTAATGATGAGATATTTTGGGTCAAACATGCCAAAATTGTCATTTTGACTAAGAGGTTCTGTTAAAACCACCCTCAAAATTCGAAAAAAAATCCAGAAACATATACAATGCACATGTAAATAGATAAATGTTTCCTGAAGAAAACCGTCTGTTTAGTTTTTCAATATCTTTATCAGAACGGTCACAATGTTGTTTTGAAAATGGCCTATTTTTTCTACCTTCTCAGTATTTTTCCACTCAACAGTGGTATTTTGCTATAGCAGACGATCGCATGTTCTGATGACGTAACGCCCATCCTGAACTCGTCACGAAAGTTTGTTGTGGAAGCCGCATTTTGATTGAAGTGCTTGGTGAGCTGGGTTCAGTTGTATTTTACTGTTACTGCCAGTATATATTGCTATTTTTTCAATATCAGAGGCAATGCTCCAGGATATAGATGCTTTGTCACGATCATTGTATGTCGCTTTTCACAAACATGCATGCGAAAAATCAAACCAGCGTTCAGAATGTCAAACAAATTCCTGAAGCCTCGTAGGCCTAACGCTGACAGTAAGTAAACTTGTTTGTTTACGTTGATATAAACAAACGACAGTAGATATGCACGAAGAATAGTTCCCGTTTATTTGCTATTTACTGTAGGGATAGGCCTGCTTTGTCTCCAAATTTAATTGATTTGATATTTCGATAGTCTGTGTATTTGTATAGCCTCGCCAGTGATGCTTGTTTACGTCTAAAAATACCAACGGGAATCTCCAGATTGAGGTGACAAATTAAATATACACAGAACCATGTTCTCTCAGACACTAGGCTATCTCGTGAACGAGCACACCTGAGACTACTACTCTGCAACTTCTCTGATATATGAATTACTTTGTGAAAAAAGAAATGAAATATAATTTTTGATTTTTACCGATGATATACTGACATAGACTTACTAGAGTCCCGCGGTGAAGGGATGCCTTACTCGGGCACGTCTGTCTTACTACCTATACTGACAGTATATACTCGCACGAGAAAGACTAGCATTATCGATGAACATTATACAAATCACTACAATCATATGTAGAACGCAGGCGACTTAAATATGACTAAGATTTCATTTAATTTTGTAGAACTATTTAAATTGAACCATCTACACTGCGGACTGGAAACTTCCTGCATGGAATATTCAATAACGTCAGCCAGTGTGACATTTTACGATTTGATAGACCAGTTCAAACTATTCAAATTATTTGCTTCACATTACATTATCAACAACTTTTTTTTTTGCAATTAATTCATTTTTGAAATTTTTAATGAAATAGTATAGTACTGGTATATTATATTTAAATGTTTACAACTTGAAATTAAAGTCTGTAACATGCCCTTGATTGAGACTGTGCATTTGGACAGGTTAAATCATATCGTCTTTTGCATACATGTAAATAAACAAAATTAATATAGTAAATTTTCAAACTCTTTGTTTCATATACCATACAACATATTTAAATCTTTCGCTTGCATACACCGAAGAATTAATTAATGCAAAAAAGCTGTTCTGACAAATTTATGCTAAAATATTGTGAATTATTATGTTGCATTAAGTTAAACTCAGTTACAGGGTGTGAAAACATGTTATGTAATTTGTTTTGTAATATTTTTGTTTTAAAATTCATTTAAACTTATTACAAAAGGTATTATAGCAAATTATTTGACAAAATCAGAGTTACCAGAATTCAACTTTCACAGTGTTTACAAATCAGTCTTCAAAATTTCATCTGCACACAGGTAGAAATTAGTGGATTTTCAAATATCTTTGCCTCAAATACCATATTCCAACATATTTAAACCTTTTGCTCGCATGCGCCGAAGGAAATAATGTGCGAGAAAGCTGTTCTGACAAATTTATGCTAAAATATTGTCTATTATTATGTCGCATTAAGTTAAGTTAATTTTGGTGTTAAAACATGTTATGTTATTTTTTGTAAAATTTTGATTTAAAATTAATTTCAACTTATTACAAAAGGTATTATAGAAAATTATTTGACAAAATCAGAGTAACCAGAATTCAGCTATCACAATTTTACAAAATAGTCCTCGAAATGTCATCTGCACACAGGAAAATTAGTGGATTTTCAAGTATCTTTGCCTCAAATAGCATACCTACATATTTAAACCTTTCGCTCGCATGCACCAAAGAAAACAATGTGCGAGAAAGCTGTTCTGATAAATTCATACTAAAATATTGTCAATTATTATGTTGCATTAAGTTAAACTCGGTTATTTTGGGTATGAAAACATGAAGTGTAATTTTTTATTATCTTTTTAAATCAATTTTAACTTATTGCAAAAGATATTATATAATATTACTTGATAAAATTACAAAACTCCCAATATCTTATCACTATTTTACAAAATATTCTGATTCAAATTATCATTTACAAACAGGTAAACATGAGTAAATTTTCAAATATTTTTACCTCAAATACTGTACCATACCAACATATTTTAATTTTTTATTTACATGTGAAAAAAATATGTTCTTGATGGCATGTGAAGGGCCTCCTATATGTTGTTAAGTGAGGTAGTCACTAGCTACTACAAGGAGACCCTACCTCAAAATGACACTGGCTGTTCAGGGGGTGATAATCCCAGCAAACATAACAACACAAACATAGTTAAGAGTAAGGCATGTCATTTATTTTCAGTGCTGTTAATCGATGGAACGCGACAGGCCTCCTGCATGTTGTTCAGTGAGGTAGTCACCAACTACTACCCAGCCTCAAACTAAGAGATGCCACTTATTTTTCAGAAACCTGCCAAACTGGTGTACACTGCTACCTCATAAGAGGTTAAAAAAAACATGATTTTTTACGCTTGATTAAGCTTCATTAAAAAATGAATTTTAGCTCAAATTCACTTAAAATTTGAAACTTGCTAATTACCTTATTTGTGATCTGGCAAATTTAAAGATAAAAACAGATAACTTGCTCACCTGGTCTCATGTATTCAATTAATTATCAGTTATAATGAAGTGATTACTGAATAAATTATTCAATGTTTTATAACAAACTCAAAATGACTGATTGGGTATGGCATAATCCATATAGGCTGAATACTGGTTGATTTTGCCCGCTTTGTGAACTCTTAAATTTTGGACACAGGATTTTGACATCATTTACATGACATTTTAAAATCTTAGATGGCATGTCACTATTTTATTGATTAGATTACTGTGGGTGTGTAACAGAGCACATGATTAATTAAATTTAAATCGCTGTCATCACTAGGAATCAAACCCAGGACCTCTGGCTTACTAGTCTTACGCTCAACCGAGCGAGCTATAGAGAAGATCTCTCTAGCTGAGCGGTATATTGCGGCTAGTATTTACCAGGTTACATATTCCCCCTCCAGGAAAGAACTCGTGATGCTTGTGGAGCATTCCTGATTATTATTCCCGGGACTCTACGTGGGCGCCAATGTAACAGAGCGCATGATCGATTAATTAAATTTAAATCACTGCCTCTGCTAGGAATCAAACCCGGGACCTCTGGCTTACTAGTCTTATGCTCAACCGATTGAACTAAATTGAAGATCTCTCTAGTTGAGCGGCATATTGCGGCTAGTATTTACAGGGTTACAAGTGCATAATCTATTGTTTGTTAGCTGGGTTTATCGCCATATGAAGATCTAGAGTCAGGATCTGCTTGTAGTAGTCGGTGGCTACCTCATTGAATAACACACGAGATATTGGGATTGGATAGATGCTAATTAAATCAACATGCCATATTCCAGAAACCTGTAGAATTGTGAGAATTATTACAAGATAACTTATAATTATAACCAATACATAATTAAGTCCTCCACTTAATGAAATTTGACACTCAGAGGCTTCTAATTATTGGTGGAAATTGTGATATTGTTTGATTTTGATGAAATTTGGTATGTAGGTACATCATTAGACACCGGTCCCTCTCGTAGCCTCCCTTTCACATTTAAACAAAATGGCTGCCAATCCTTTGTCAAAATTCAAATATTGTTCGATTTTGATGAAATTTGATATATAGAAACATCCTTGGACACAAGTCCCTCTTGTAGCCTCAATTTCACATTTAAGCAAAATGGCCGCCAATTATCGGCCTCTGATTGGTCCAGATTTAGATATTTTCGATTTTGATGAAATTTGATATGTAGGAACACCCTTGGGCACAAGTCCCTCTTGTGGCCTCAATTTTACATTTAAACAAGATGGCCGCCAATTCTCAGCCTCTGATTGGTCCGGGTTTAGATATCGTCCGATTTTGATGAAATTTGGTATCTAAGTTCATCAATGGACACCGGTCCCTCTCAAAGCCTCACTTTCACAATTAAACCAAATGGCCGCCAATTCATGGCCTCTGATTGGTCCAAATTTAGATATTGTTCGATTTTGATGAAATTTGATATGTAGGAACATCTTTGGACACAAGTCTCTCTTGTAGCCTCAATTTCACATTTAAACAAAATGGCCGCCAATTCTCGGCCTCTGATTGGTCCGGATTTAGATATCGTTTGATTTTAATAAAATTTAGTATTTTGGTACTTATTTCGGACCACACGATACCTCTCGTTGCCCCAATTCTCGGCCTCTGATTGGTCCAGATTCCGATATCTGATTTTGATGATATTTGGTATATAGGTACATCATTGAACACCGGTCGCTCTCGTAGCCTCACTTCACGTTTAAACAAAATGGTCGCCAATTCCTGGTCTATCATTGGTCGAAATGTAGAAAATGTTCAATTTTAATTAGATTTGATATATGGGGATATTAAGGGGACTGAAAATTCAACTTTATGCGTTTTGTTGCCTTTACGAGCAACACAGTCTTTTTATTGGTCGAAACTTAGATATTGATTGATTTTGACAAAACGTGCTTACACAGAGTTATCGGCCCTTACTACACTTCATTCCATCTGTGACATCCTTCAGGTGTCACCCTCTAGTATACAAAATGATCCAATGAACTACCTGTTATCAGTGTAATAAAATCTGTATTAATTTTTGTTATACTGTATAAATGAAGTATGACCTACTTTGTGCCAGGACTGACAGTTCCCATGGTTTCCAATGTCATTGCTTATAATGGCATCATATTTAACATCACCAAAGAAAGAGGTACCAAATAAGAATAT
The DNA here is from genome assembly GCF_902652985.1 of Pecten maximus. NCBI lineage: Eukaryota > Metazoa > Mollusca > Bivalvia > Pectinida > Pectinidae > Pecten > Pecten maximus. Next base: position 44,144,189 of record NC_047020.1, read on the forward strand.
CACCAATTTAGATTGTTTCCATCAATTTCAAAAGTGAATTGTAAGTTATGTGATATTTCCATCTTGTGTGAGATTTATAAAAGTATTGATGATTTATTCTTTGTTTTTATTCTCCAGATACCAGACTGTAGTTCTTTGTACTATTCAGACTCCCAAGAGGATACAACAAGTCTTCAAAGTTTTGCAAGTTAACCAAACTCTTCACTTAACTAATCGCAGCAAAATATCACCTCAACAGCAAGCTCGTCACACTTGTTTCCACCGAATGTCACTTCAACAGCAAGCTCGTCACACTTGTTTCCACCGAATGTCACTTCAACAGCAAGCTCGTCACACTTGCTCCCACCGAAAATGTCACCTCAACAGCAAGCTCGTCACATTTGTTTCAACTGAATGTCACCTCAACAGCAAGCTCGTCACACTTGTTCCCATCGAATGGTAATTAGGTCATACCACAGGTGTTGCAGGTAAATAGGTCATACCACATGTGTTATGGGTAAATATACATTATTCCACAAAATACATTTTGGTCAGTTTTATATATTGGGGAAGTGAATGATGAAATAACTTTGTCGGATATAGCACAACACAGAGTCACAAAGAGCATTCACTATATCCACTTTGCTTTATCATATTTATACAAGTATTTGCAAATCTTTACCTATTAAGACTTAATCATTTGTATCAATATTAGTCAGTTGTGTTCAGCTTAAGTAATACCTTGACTATATTTGGTAAACTTGGATCATGGTAAACAAAGACATATGGAATACTAAAACCTAAACTAAGGTTTGAGGATTGGCAGTAATGTTTTTATTCTTCATAACTTTTCAATACACAAAAATCATGTAACAAGACCTATTTTTCGGCATAGCCGTATAATTTTCTTTTGTTCTTGGATATGACGCGACAGGTGGCGTTACTGGTCAACAAGATGAAGCATGTGATTGGTCAATGCAGCGGTAAATGCAAAATGCAGACATGCAGTTAAAGACGAAACAAAATTAAGATTGAATGCAAGATGAATAAGTGGATGTATCTATTCAAATGACACATTAATAAAATCATATTCCTGATTCAAATGCTGTCTTATTATCACCAAAAATGATTCAAACCGATATAATTTTGTTATCCGTGCTTAAACTGCGCATTTATTAAGTAGTTCGTTAATTCATTTCACCAGAAGTTTTACATTATAAACACCAGCATTTAAACTATGCCGTTTATCTTTTTTAAAGATACTTCTTGTTTCTGGTATTTTTTGTTAAGTATCTTGGCCATTTTAGAGCGTCAAAACAGGAATGACAAGACTTATAATTGTGTGGAATTCTTCTTTTCTATAATAACAGGAAGCAAATCAGAGTAACATGATGGATCTGGAGATAGCAGACTACGAGCGGACAGTCCAGGCATTAAATATGCAGTTGACAGAGAAAGACACTGCTATAGGAGAGCTGAAGGTGGAGATAAAGAGAAAGGAGGAGAGAGTCAAGTCTCTACAGGAACAGATAGGTAAATTGTCTTGAATATATATAGAGAATAAGAGAGAGAGAGAGTCAAATCTCTTTTAAGGTAGACTTTTGTTGCATACAAGGATTTCATTGTCAGTTTTACTTTCACTATCGCCTTCCTTGAAACCATAATGAGAACAAATCCATCCAGATTAAAAGTACCTGGTATTCCAGGATTTCTTTGTTGCATCATCATCATCATCATCGTCGTCGTCGTCGTCGTCATCGTCACAGAACAAACTAATCTAGATCAAGGCACCTGGTGCCCATACACATCATATATAATACTTACATTATGAAATAAAATGAATAAACAGGCATTTATTTCCATTAAAGATAACATTGTGAGATGTATTTGTGTTTCTACAGAGGCTGTTGATGAACAAAGAAACCAGTCAGAAGAGAGAGGCAACAAATTCAAACAGATGCTGGTCAAAACTAAAAAGGAGCTTGCTGATGCTAAGAAATGGGTAGGTAAATGAAAGAAGACTTGACCTTGACAGGAGGAAGAAATTGATCTGTAAAATGTGATCTTTGACCTGGATTTCTAAAATGATATGTAGAGTGGGTTGGAAATATGACATGATAATGTGGTACAGAAATGAACTTTGAACAGAGCTACTATTTTCCTCTTTCCTCAGAGATATATTGTAGCTGTAATTAACCATATTCTATTATGTGAACCAGATACATTTATATACCAGAGTTGTACTTCCACTCTTTCTATGACCATTGTTTATTTCTTCATCAGGAAACAGAACAGCGGTCCTCAGATGCTCACCTTCGAGGTGAGATGGAGAATCTTAACCAACAGTTGGAGGAAAACAAGGTGAGCTGTTTGTAGTGGTGTTCCCATACTTATTTGTTTCCTAGTTTTATCTCCTCGTGAACAGCCAGGGTCATTTTGAAGCGGGTCTTGTAGTAGTTGGTGACTACCTCACCTGACTAACATATGGTAGCCCTGTCTCATACCATCCAGAGCAATACAGGTAAAGTGTCCTGCCCAAGGACACAACCATGACAACACAGACCGGCCCACTTTTCAGCCTCCCAAGAAACACAGACTGACACGGTAGGGAGGGTCAAACAACAACTAAGTGTCTTCGCCTGAGATCACATGACCCGGTACTTTAACCGACTGAGCTAACATTAGACATAGCATTTCACGCGCGCAAAGTAATTTGCGTTCAAGGGGGGGCAACTCTTACAACATCGTGTGCTTGTGTTTACATCTGACAGTCCTTAGATTTATTATATCGTCGGTGTCGGTTTTGAAACGTTGGATTTAACTGTAAAAATACACACCTTCTGAAATAAATATATATCATATCAGCTATAAACCAATAGGGCTACATGGTTAAAAGATAAGACATTTCATCTGAGCGAAAATATAACTCCGTTAGGCCTACTGTACTAGACTAGGCCTACAGGCTTGTTGTAACAGTTAAACTTACAGTGCAGTACAGACGGACTTTACCTTCGTTATTCTATCAAACTCATTTCAGCGTTTTTTCAAAGTATTGCATGTTGATAGAACTTCTTTTTCTCGGATATTGACAATTTGATCACATCCACGTCTAAAGTCGGTCAAGTAAGGCAATTTTTTTATCGGCGAATAATTCATTCGTTCATCACTTAACCACAAAAGGAATAAAATTTGTGTGCAAACTTAGTTTGCCAAAATCGGGTATGATCTTTCAGAATATCATGCATAAGTATTTAAATATATTAAAAACGTCAAATGAAAAAATAAAAAAATTGAAGAAAAGGGCTGGCGGAGGGATACTTTTGCCAGAAATTTGGTAGTGATATGAGAGAAAAAGACTCTTTCAATATGTGTGTATGTAGAATAGGGATATTCCACCCTCGGGATCACAAAATGTGGTAAAACCCTCGGCAAGCCTCGGGTTTCACCACATTTGTGACCCCTCGGGTGGAATATCCCTATCCTACATATACACATATAAAAGAGTCTTATATTCATCATTTCAAAATCTATGTGCCTGTATAAATTGTAGATATCAATGAGTGAACTGGCTGGAGAAAACCAAAAGTTGAAGGAGAAAACGAAATCATTGTCAGACTCTAACCAGCGGACAATTAGGTCATTACAAAGTCAGATGATGTGGAGGTGGCAAGGAGTGAGCAGGGGGCCATACAAGCTGAATATGAAAGTTACAAGGTAAACATGAGTCGAACCTTATTTTGTGGTATATAGAGAACATTTAAAGATGACACATTGTCAACAGTATTATACACAGCTTCTCTCAAAAAGCATAAAATAGAACCAACTCTATTGAGATAAATGATTAAAACCAAGATATAAAAAAGATAAAACCTGAAACTGGTAAGAATACTTTAAAACAGAAAAACAACTCATCAGTAAGAAAATCAATAACATTCTCATTGGTCAAAAATAAAGTGATATGTCCACACTGCCATGGATAGATATCACTTCATATCTACAAAAGTTTGAAAGATAGCAGTTATATCACAAATATCAAAATGGATTTTAATCTGATAACTTGCTTTCAAAAATATAAAATTTCACATTGTAAATACATTGGTGTTGTCTGTTAATTTATAATGTAAGATGTACAAAATGTTATCAAATATTTACCTGTAGGTGCGGGTACACAGTGTGTTGAAGCAGCAGAAGAAACCGTCACAGGAACCAAATGAACAGGAAAGAGAGAAAAGTAAGTAACCTTATATCAGCTACTGCAGTAAAAAATTTGAATTTTAGCCCACTATCATCAGATAGTAGCCTCTTCAAATTGGCCTGCGTCTGTGGTCAGTCCATACCTCCCTCCGTAAACTTTCCCTTGGTACTTTTTTATGCATAATGCATTTTTGGACTGATCGGAAAAACAATATGGCCGACTGGCAGCCATCTTAGATTTTGACAATGTCAGGTTGCTCCATCTATATCGTGTTATATAAAGTTATTAAATGTTTTGAGTGAAGAGAGAACGTTCAATGGTGGGCGCCAAGATCCCTCTAGGGTTCTCTTGTTATCCCTATGAATGATATATTTTGACATTGAATGGAAAACATTTTAAGTTTTTATTCATTTTCATGAGTTTGATAAAATTCAGTTTGTCACTGGTTAAAATGATGTCTTTGTCTGTTGTTATGTTTAACTTGACATGGAACTTGTATTTCAGGGAGGGACTAGAGAAAGCTGTTGAACAGCTGAAGAATAAATTACAGGAAACAAGGTTAGTTCACCAGAATATATTACTACATCATAATTTATGTCCATTAAAACCTCCTTAGATTGTCATTAATGTTTGTCAGATGCAAATTCTATAATTTAAATTCTTCCATTGAATTTGAAATTAAAATCGTGTGCGTGGCATTTAATTTTAAAATTTGAGTTAAGGTATGCAGGTATCAGAATTACATGATTAGCTAATCTGTGTTGGTGTTTTACAGTGAGGCTTTGAGCAGTACGAAACAGGAAGTGTCAGTGTTACAGGAAGTGTCAGTGTTACAGGAAGTGTCAGTGTTACAGGAAGTGTCAGTGTTACAGGAAGTGTCAGTGTTACAGGAAGTGTCAGTGTTACAGGAAGAACAGGACCGTCTCCTACAGAGACACAATAAGGTGTTACTAGATATACAGGAGAAAGAGGAACACTACCGGAAAAGGTAGGTGTTTGTCGCCATTATTGTTTCAGGGTCTTAACAGCGACTTTTAACATACAGTTTCCACAATATTTCTTTTCTTTAAAGTACACAATTTATATAATATGTTCTGATACATTTCAAAATAATGAAATTGTCACTACTGTGTTGTCCGTATTGTCCACTATTATACCTGTCTGGTTTCCTTACTAAGTCATAATGTGTCAGAGGTGAATTGAGCAGAGTCTGCAGCCCTTTATGTAGGGTGGTGTAAATGGTGCAGTGTAGCGTAGGGTGGTGCAGGATGGCATATAGGGTGGCACATTGCTGCTGATGATATTGTATTTGTACATGTATTTACTTCACCGACAATCTGAGATATCAGATTCCTTAAATGTTTTCATCATCAAATCATTTTATTTTTCAAAAAAATGACATTCTGAACTTCCTATGTAGTTATGTATAAAACATCAAGTGATGTCCTATCGGGGTATAAAACATCAGGTGATGTCCTATCGGGGTATAAAACATCAAGTGGTGTCCTATCAATGTATAAAACATCAGGTGATGTCCTATCAGGGTATAAAACATCAAGTGATGTCCTATCAATGTATAAAACATCAGGTGATGTCCTATCGGGGTATAAAACATCAAGTGATGTCCTATCGGGGTATAAAACATCAGGTGATGTCCTATCGGGGTATAAAACATCAAGTGGTGTCCTATCAATGTATAAAACATCAGGTGATGTCCTATCAGGGTATAAAACATCAAGTGATGTCCTATCAATGTATAAAACATCAGGTGATGTCCTATCGGGGTATAAAACATCAAGTGATGTCCTATCGGGGTATAAAACATCAAGTGATGTCCTATCGGGGTATAAAACATCAAGTGATGTCCTATCGGGGTATAAAACATCAAGTGATGTCCTATCAGGGTATAAAACATCAAGTGATGTCCTATCGGGGTATAAAACATCAAGTGATGTCCTATCAGGGTATAAAACATCAAGTGATGTCCTATCGGGGTATAAAACATCAAGTGATGTCCTATCGGGGTATAAAACATCAAGTGATGTCCTATCGGGGTATAAAACATCAAGTGATGTCCTATCGGGGTATAAAACATCAAGTGATGTCCTATCGGGGTATAAAACATCAAGTGATGTCCTATCGGGGTATAAAACATCAGGTGATGTCCTATCAGGGTATAAAACATCAAGTGAAGTCCTATCAGGGTATAAAACATCAAGTGATGTCCTATCGGGGTATAAAACATCAAGTGATGTCCTATCAGGGTATAAAACATCAGGTGATGTCCTATCAATGTATAAAACATCAGGTGATGTCCTATCGGGGTATAAAACATCAAGTGATGTCCTATCAATGTATAAAACATCAGGTGATGTCCTATCGGGGTATAAAACATCAAGTGATGTCCTATCGGGGTATAACACATCAAGTGAAGTCCTATCAGGGTATAAAACATCAAGTGATGTCCTATCAGGGTATAAAACATCAAGTGATGTCCTATCAGGGTATAAAACATCAAGTGATGTCCTATCGGGGTATAAAACATCAAGTGATGTCCTATCGGGGTATAAAACATCAAGTGATGTCCTATCGGGGTATAAAACATTAAGTGATGTCCTATCGGGGTATAAAACATTAAGTGAAGTCCTATCGGGGTATAAAACATCAAGTGATATCCTATCAGGGTATAAAACATCAAGTGATGTCCTATCGGGGTATAAAACATTAAGTGAAGTCCTATCAGGGTATAAAACATCAAGTGATGTCCTATCAGGGTATAAAACATCAGGTGATGTCCTATCAGGGTATAAAACATCAGGTGAAGTCCTATGAGGGTATAAAACATCAAGTGATGTCATATCAGGGTATAAAACATCAAGTGATGTCCTATCGGGGTATAAAACATTAAGTGAAGTCCTATCAGGGTATAAAACATCAAGTGATGTCCTATCAGGGTATAAAACATCAGGTGATGTCCTATCGGGGTATAAAATATCAAGTGAAGTCCTATCGGGGTATAAAACATCAAGTGATGTCCTATCGGGGTATAAAACATCAGGTGATGTCCTATCGGGGTATAAAACATTAAGTGAAGTCCTATCGGGGTATAAAACATCAAGTGATGTCCTATCAGGGTATAAAACATCAAGTGAAGTCCTATCGGGGTATAAAACATTAAGTGATGTCCTATCAGGGTATAAAACATCAAGTGAAGTCCTATCAGGGTATAAAACATTAAGTGATGTCCTATCAGGGTATAAAACATCAAGTGAAATCCTATCGGGGTATAAAACATTAAGTGATGTCCTATCGGGGTATAAAACATTAAGTGAAGTCCTATCAGGGTATAAAACATCTGTTCAGTATTCTGGGCAGCGCCAGCAGCTTAATTGTTCAATAAATAATTTCAACGCATCTGTTTGTCTTCCCTCTTGTTTATTCCCGGGGTAACAACTAACAATTTACACAAATGCCGGAACACTAATTCCGGAAAAAGAGTTATAGTAATTTACGGAACCAAATCTCCGGATCAGTTTGATCCCACTACATTACATCCCCCCCGGCTTAACAAAATTTACCAAATTTTGGCACAATCAAACTGATTTAAAATTCATCACATAATTACATGTAATTGAAAATAAAATTGATCTATCAAGTAAAATGTATCCCATTTCTTTGGAACAAAGACAAGAATATATTCATACAAAGTAAGACAGAGTCACTATATAATCATAACAAGTCACAATGAGGTGTTGATATTGATAAATCATGGGATGAAATGAAGGTACAGATAGTTAATAATGAAATAGTCATATACATGTACTGTGATATCTGATTGCACCAAGTAATACCAAGTAATCAATCAAAGTGTACCACATTCAGGATAAAGTGAAAAATTTATATCACCCTAGTTAATCTCATTCTGACAGATATAATAATAGGTATAGCTCCCTTCTATGTTTGACTGACACAAGTTAACTATCAGAAAAGACTCTTATCCATGATAATAAAGCACACAATTATAACAATTGTTATTACAAAATGTAACGTGGCAATTCAACAGTGCATTTGTTCACAAGTATAGTGCTGATATAGTGTATGCATTTCATTAACTCATAATCATTTACCCACAATCAGTACTTCTCACAATTTCTCCTCATGTGCTAAACCAATGGCAATACCAGTAGGAACAATATAATGTGGTCTGCAAAATACAGTGCATGATGACAAACAATTCAAAGTTATCAAAAATTTCAGCACTAACAAAGGGAGATAACTAGTAAAAAATGGTTCAGCACCTATTCTGGCACATATATTCAAACTGACTAGAATTAATACAATTCAAAATCTTAGAAAAACAGTCTACTTCACAAACGGTAAAGGTGAATATAACATAATATAAATTCAGAAAATGACTCATTAACATTGTAAAGTTTCAATAACAGGTATTATTTCTGCCTGGAAAATTTACAGAAATACTAATTAAACCTCTTGACAAAAAACTAGTAAATTGTCCTCCTAAGAAGGAATGACTTGTAAATATCTAACAATGTCCTTCCAAGTCATATACAATGATTTACTCCAGAATAGGGGGCGGGTGTGCTCTAACAGCTTTATGCATATTCTTGTTTAAGTCACAGGCATCAATCCACACTGCATTTTGTGCAGGTTCTCCAGCAAACTGTAGTAAATACTTCAATGAAGATCCTGACCCCTTTTGACCTATGACACGTTTGACCTTGTAAAATGGAGCACTGTCGGAATCCGTACTAAAAGAGTTCTGAGATTCAGCGACACGGTATCGAACAGGTTTTCCACAAGTTCGTTTGGGACGAACTGGGAAAGATGTTGTGGGCAGAGATTCCTTATTGGAGGGTAGATCATTATCAAAGTGAGAGTTACTAGTTTGACTACCACAATCTACACTGGTTGTATCCTTGCGTGGCAGTTGGGGGTTTTCCGTTTGAATACCACAATCTACACCTGACAAATCCTTTCGTGTAGTGACAGATCCTGTAAGGTATGAACAAGGAGATGGCTGACGGACGTAAGCCATTTTCAGACGATTGACATGAATAGGGTGAGGTTGACATTTCCGAGAAATAGGGTCACTGAGAATGACTCGATGATCAGAACAAACTTGGTCTACAACATAAGGTCCGGTATAGACTGGCTGCAGTTTCTGACCTTTCCCAGTCTGTGTGGAATGTAGGTACACATAGTCTCCTTTGGATAAATGTAGATCCTTTGCTGATGAATTTACCCTATCAACCATAATCTGTTTTGACTGTTCGACATTTTCCAGCACACAAGAACGAATGGTCTTCAGCTTCCTTAAGAATTGTTGCATGTAGATTTCACAATCTGGTGACAGGGAATAGAGATTGTCAGGTTGAATGTGAACCAGAGGGAAACTCGGGCGTTGACCAAACAATATCTCAAAAGGGGCATATCCCAAGCTGGAGTTGACACTAAGGTTGATAGCAAAGACAATAGAAAGTAGAAGGTCATCCCAATTTTTCCGTGTATCATTCACAAAAGGTGTCATCCTTTCCTCAAACGTTTTGTGTAGCCGTTCACAAGCTCCAAGGCAGTGGTGAGCGAAACTAGGAGTGAACTGTTGTTTGATTCCCATGTGTTTGCAAACTTCCTGTGTAACGCGAGCAATAAACTCTGATCCCTGGTCACTGAGTATGGTATGACAAACACCGTATTGACAAAACATCTGATACATTGCTGATGACACAGTCAAAGCATCTTTACTTGGTATAGCTTGAGCATAGAGAAACTTGCTAAACATATCCACAGCCGTAAAGACATACACATTCCCTTTGTAAGTTGTGGGTAGGGGACCAAGCAAATCGACTTGCCACACTTGAAATGGACGACTTGGTGTTGGATATGATGTAATTGATGCTTTTGTATGCACTTTGGTGAGTTTACGACTTTGACATTCTGTACAAGACTTCACATAGTCACTGACATAAGTAGACATTTTAGGAAAGAAGTAATGTTCTTTGATACGGTCCAGGGTGTCGGTGATACCGCCATGAGCTCCTATTACAGAATCATGATACAGTTCTAGTATTGTCTTGATTAATGACTTGGGAACAACAATTTGGTATTGACACATGTCTTTTGTCCGTCGTGATTTCGCGACCCGCGAATGGAGAAGAACACCATCAGCTATTATGTAATCAGATGCTTCCAATAGAATTTGTCGCGACAGTTTCTGCGATAAAGGTAACTCATTGTTCTTGAGATACTTCAGTAGAGGAAGAAGATCCGCATCAGCATGTTGTAGAATCGCAATGCTAGAACGACTGAGATCGGCATTTGCGAGAAATTGGTCAAGTGAGAAATGATTAGTGTCAATCTCGCTGTTAGTGTTAGGCACTGAAGGTTCATCCACAACACCAGTTGAGTCGGTTGGCACATGTTCAGCACCGTGCTCAGTATCATGTGAAACATTCATAGTGTCTTTATCACTAAATAATACAGTGTCACTATTGGAAAGAGTGTCTCTATCACTAGTACTTGTAATATTGTCATTTACAGGAAAAGCATTTATCGCATCCTCAAAATGATCATGATCACTCTCAATCACCTCGCTCGGATGATCCGTCACATCTATGTCTGTAGATACCAGATAATTAGCATCACCTGGAGTTCCCAAGTCTGTATCAACACTATATAGCCCAGATTTCTTGTCATCCTGTGTAGTTTCCCGATAATAGTATGGACACCGCCTTTCAGTGTCGATATCTGTTGACTGTTCCATATGTTCCTGGAAGTGTTCCACATCCTGACTTGGTGTGTGTTCCATATCCTGACCTTCTTTGTGTTCTATATCATGTTCCTTGAAATGTTTCATATTCTGCCTGAAAGACTGGTTTTGTTGATGAAACTTATGGTTTCCCCTGCGTCGCCTAGATAGACATATTTTACTGTCACTTTCCATGTCTGTGTCCGCATCATAACCATCATCAATATGTAATATGGAAGGGGGTGGACGCGCCATTACCTGGATGTTGTTGCTTTGTGGATCAGACAATAATGTTTCCTTAAAAGTTATATTTCCTGTTCTCTCCTCCACATAAGGAAAGAAAGGATCACTGGCAGCTGGACTCTCAAAACCACTGTTGCTCTCTTCTCTGTCTTCTGGTTCCCTAGAAAGTGCATCCGGAACAATCATTTCCTTCCCTGGTTTGTAGTGAATGGTGAAATTAAATTCCTGTAAAATCGCCAGCCACCTATCATATATTGCACCTTTGAGTTTCTTCAAAAAGAGGGGTTTGAGGGCTTGATGGTCACATTCTATAATAAAGTTAGTACCTCTAACATACTGAGCACAGTCTAATACAGCTGTAGTTACTCCCAAAAGCTCAAGTTTAGTAGGCCCATATGACCGTTGGTACCTTGACAGACTTTTTGATCCAAATCTAACGACTTTTGGTACACCATCCGGGTTATCTGTGGTTGGATGATTTTGATATAACATATACCCAATTCCTCGGCTAGAAGTATCTACCGCTATCCGAAACTGGAGATCATAGCGAGGGTATGCAAGAGCGGGTGATTTGAGCAATAAGTCTTTTAAGTCTTGAAAGGCCTTCGAATGACTTGGTGTCCAATGGTATTTGACTCCTTTCTTTAGCAAGAAGAAAAGAGGGTCTGCTGTCTCGGCAAACTGTGGTATATACTTCCGAAACCACCCGACTAATCCAAGAAAGCGACGTAATGACTTGGCCGACGTTGGACGACTGTAATCCTGTATAGCCTTTATACGATCTTGCGGTGCTCGAATACCATTCTTTGAAATCAGGTGACCTAAGAACAAACACTCTTCTTGTGCAAAATGACATTTCTGAGGACCAAGTTTAAGACCAGATTCTCTAAATCTTGAAAATACTTCACGAAGATCAGCCATGTGATGATCAAACGAGTCAGAGCAAATGATGACGTCATCCAAATAACATAAGACGGACTGGAATGTTAGCCCGCGCAAGACAGTGTCCATAAGTAATTGGAATGAGTTGGGGGCAGTACTGAGCCCCATTGGTAACCGTAGAAACTTATGGGTCCCGAAACAGGTATTGAATGCTGTATAAGGCGAGGACTGTCCATCAATGCCCATTTGGAAGAAACCAGAGCTTAAGTCTATGGAAGTAATAAAGTTTGGAATACAAGATGTGAAAGATTCAGTTAATTCCTGTAAATCTGGTATAGCGTACTTGAATTGTTGTGTCTGCGAATTTAAATAGCGGAAGTCACAACAAAACCGATATTGGGATAGATGGGCTTCCTTTGTTCCAGGAACAGTTCGATCATTTTTCTTGCTCTTTTTGGAAACTAACACAATTGGACTTGTAATTGGCACATCCTCATCTGGAGCCACAGGAGCAATAATTCCTTGATTCAGAAGTTCTTGTAAATGATTTCTCAACACCTCGCGTTTATCAGGATTAAGCCGATGTGGATGTTGATGTTTGGGTTGAAAATCTGGCTTAAGATGGATATGATGCTGCATCACATTTGTAAAACCCAGAGTAGGATTATCCTTTGTCACAAATATGTCTTTGTTTTCATACAATACATCACATAATGTGTTTCTTTCAGATTCACTCAAATGCAAACTAGAAGAATTGATATCAAAATTACCCAAAAATCTTGTCTTGTCATTTTCATTTCCCGCAGTACTCTCAGTACTTTGATTCAAGTTTGCGCTATCAGGGGAGGTAACCTCTGTAGAAACTGAGTTACAATGTGAAACATTCTGATTTAGGTTACCTTTTGTTGCACCAACACAAGTTTTCACACTATCAGCACCACAAAAATTTGCTGAATTGGTCTTGTTTACAAAATGATCATTTGTTAACACCTCAAACTTAGCTAAAACATTATTCCTAGCAATGGTAACATGTTCATTAGAAGTGTTATAGATCTTTACAGGTACTCTGTGGCCCATATGTAATGTTACAAGAGCTCTGGCCACCAAACAGTTTCTACTAAATACATATTTACTGGTTGTACAAATACCCTGTGTTCCTATATCAACAGATGTAGGCAGTTTACCATAAACAACACTCTCACTATGTGGCGGTAATTGCACCACTGATGTGGACCTAATTGAAAATGAAGTTTGTCTCACTTGGTGTTTACAAAAATCAAGAATGATTCCTTTGGACTGTAAATACTGTGTGCCCAAAATTAAAGGATGAGATGTACACTCTAAAATATAAACTGGTACTCTGTGTTTACCATATGGAGTAGAAATTTTAACCTTGGCAATACCATATATTTTAACTTTTTCATCATTGGCAAGAGTAATTTGCTGATTGTCACTACTACACATTTTACTGGCAATACATTGTTGGGGTAGAGAGCTGTACAGCTGGTATGACATGAGGTTAATAGAACTCCCACTATCCAGTAGAGAATTAATAGAAAGGTTATGAACCTTAATAGGTAAGTATAGGAAATTGGTACTTTTGGCACTATCACCAGCCGGACAACTCTCAGCACCACATGTATCAGTACTTTCAGAATCAACACAATTTGCTTCAGGGTGTTCATTGTAACCAATACTCTCATTGTCCGTACTGTCAGTGTCTGTATGTTGTACTTTGTCCCACCGAGTTGGGGACTTACTGCGATTCCGACGCGTTATACCCTCTGTGGACGTCCTGGTCGGTGAGCGCCCGGGCCTACACCGTTTGGGGGATGACTTTGAGTTTGCGCGACGGGTGGGGGCACATTTGTGTTCACAGAAAGTGTATGTAGTTTAATACAGTCATTGGCCATGTGACCAAATTGTTCACATAATTGGCACTGAGTTTCTGGAGAACTCTGTCCGTTCTGTGCCCACTGACATTGTCGTCGCACATGACCTTTTCCACCACACTGAAAACACGTGCTATGTTGCCCACCCTGTAAACCGTGAATATTTCCGCGTGCAAGCGAATCAATCTTCTGGGTCAGTTCCTGAATTTGTAATCCCTGGGTCTGTAATTGCTGATGAAGTTGACTGATATTCTCCTCCTTCCTTACAGCGTTAACATGGACTGCAGTATGGGGCGCAGAGAAATTTACACTGTCTTTCCGATATCCGAAGGTATCACCCATCTTCGCACTTTGGAAAGCTGCCTCCATAGTACTGGGACTCCCAGCCCGCACAAAAAATTGGAGCTGGCCTGGCAGGCCATCGATAAACTTGGTCAGCATGTCCAGTGATGACTTGTGAAGTCTGTTGCCTTTCTTCATGATAAGGCCATAATAATCCTCAATCCTCATATCTGGTAACAGTTGCAACTGATTGAATAACTGGGATTCAGCATATAGGGATGCATTCGTGTTTGGGCCTATTTCAACATAAGTGTCCTTGAATTTAGACTGTAGGGCACACCATGATGTTCGGCATAGCTCATCAAGTCCCTGGTACCATGTATAAGCAGGCCCAGTTAAATACAGTGAAAAGGCACTAATAAGGCGCCGACTGTCATATATATCTTGAGAGTGTATACCCTGTACACACATGTGAGAAACAAAGTCATTGAGGAATTTCCCAGCATCCTCGTTTGGGTATCCATTAAACTTCTGTAATGGGGGTAATGATGAAATCTGGGGAGCGGAACTCTGCATAGCAAATGATCTGGTGTGAAACTCCGGCACTTGCGTACTGGTAAAAGGATTCCCGCCAAAAGACTCCACATTCTCCATCTTACAATCAAACAAATCTCGTCGGACTCCGACTGGGTCTAAATCACAATCCATGTCCCTGTACCCCCCTACGGGTGTATACCCAACTTCAAATGGATTTGTTATTGCTAATTTACTGTTCATGTTCCACAGGAATAGTAGGCTTATGGTCAACAGTTCAAGAGCTAGAGTTGCGGCACAGCGATGCGGGAAAAATGGCGGCACACATGTCATCATAAGTAGGACAACGCATCTAACTACAGTCTATCACCGGTTCAACGTTAATGTCATTATGTAATGCAAGCACACAAATTACGAATCATACTCCCGGTTTGGATTCTCCACCATGTTCAGTATTCTGGGCAGCGCCAGCAGCTTAATTGTTCAATAAATAATTTCAACGCATCTGTTCGTCTTCCCTCTTGTTTATTCCCGGGGTAACAACTAACAATTTACACAAATGCCGGAACACTAATTCCGGAAAAAGAGTTATAGTAATTTACGGAACCAAATCTCCGGATCAGTTTGATCCCACTACATTACACATCAAGTGAAGTCCTATCGGGGTATAAAACATTAAGTGATGTCCTATCGGGGTATAAAACATTAAGTGAAGTCCTATCGGGGTATAAAACATCAAGTGATGTCCTATCGGGGTATAAAACATCAAGTGATGTCCTATCGGGGTATAAAACATCAAGTGATGTCCTATCGGGGTATAAAACATCAAGTGATGTCCTATCGGGGTATAAAACATCAAGTGAAGTCCTATCGGGGTATAAAACATCAAGTGATGTCCTATCGGGGTATAAAACATCAAGTGATGTCCTATCGGGGTATAAAACATCAAGTGATGTCCTATCGGGGTATAAAACATCAAGTGATGTCCTATCGGGGTATAAAACATCAAGTGATGTCCTATCGGGGTATAAAACATCAAGTGATGTCCTATCAGGGTATAAAACATCAAGTGATGTCCTATCAATGTATAAAACATCAAGTGATGTCCTATCGGGGTATAAAACATCAAGTGATGTCCTATCGGGGTATAAAACATCAAGTGATGTCCTATCGGGGTATAAAACATCAAGTGATGTCCTATCAGGGTATAAAACATCAAGTGATGTCCTATTGGGGTATAAAACATCAAGTGATGTCCTATCAGGGTATAAAACATTAAGTGATGTCCTATCGGGGTATAAAACATTAAGTGAAGTCCTATCAATGTATAAAACATCAAGTGATGTCCTATCAATGTATAAAACATCAAGTGATGTCCTATCGGGGTATAAAACATTAAGTGAAGTCCTATCAGGGTATAAAACATCAAGTGATGTCCTATCAGGGTATAAAACATCAAGTGATGTCCTATCGGGGTATAAAACATCAAGTGATGTCCTATCAGGGTATAAAACATCAAGTGATGTCCTATCGGGGTATAAAACATCAAGTGATGTCCTATCGGGGTATAAAACAACAAGTGATGTCCTATCAGGGTATAAAACATCAAGTGATGTCCTATCGGGGTATAAAACATCAAGTGATGTCCTATCGGGGTATAAAACATCAAGTGATGTCCTATCGGGGTATAAAACATCAAGTGATGTCCTATCGGGGTATAAAACATCAAGTGATGTCCTATCGGGGTATAAAACATCAGGTGATGTCCTATCAGGGTATAAAACATCAAGTGAAGTCCTATCAATGTGTAAAACATGAAGTGATGTCCTATCGGGGTATAAAACATCAGGTGATGTCCTATCAATGTATAAAACATCAGGTGATGTCCTATCGGGGTATAAAACATCAAGTGATGTCCTATCAATGTATAAAACATCAGGTGATGTCCTATCAGGGTATAAAACATCAAGTGATGTCCTATCGGGGTATAAAACATCAAGTGATGTCCTATCAATGTATAAACCATCAAGTGATGTCCTATCGGGGTATAACACATCAAGTGAAGTCCTATCGGGGTATAACACATCAAGTGAAGTCCTATCAGGGTATAAAACATCAAGTGAAGTCCTATCGGGGTATAAAACATCAAGTGATGTCCTATCAGGGTATAAAATATCAAGTGATGTCCTATCAGGGTATAAAACATCAAGTGATGTCCTATCAGGGTATAAAACATCAAGTGATGTCCTATCAGGGTATAAAACATCAAGTGATGTCCTATCAGGGTATAAAACATCAAGTGAAGTCCTATCAGGGTATAAAACATCAAGTGATGTCCTATTGGGGTATAAAACATCAAGTGATGTCCTATCAGGGTATAAAACATCAAGTGATGTCCTATAAGGGTATAAAACATCAAGTGATGTCCTATCGGGGTATAAAACATCAAGTGATGTCCTATCGGGGTATAAAACATTAAGTGAAGTCCTATCGGGGTATAAAACATCAAGTGATGTCCTATCGGGGTATAAAACATTAAGTGAAGTCCTATCGGGGTATAAAACATCAAGTGATATCCTATCAATGTATAAAACATCATGTGATGTCCTATCGGGGTATAAAACATCAAGTGATGTCCTATCGGGGTATAAAACATCAAGTGATGTCCTATCGGGGTATAAAACATCAAGTGATGTCCTATCGGGGTATAAAACATCAAGTGATGTCCTATCAGGGTATAAAACATCAAGTGAAGTCCTATCAGGGTATAAAACATCAAGTGATGTCCTATCGGGGTATAAAACATCAAGTGAAGTCCTATCGGGGTATAAAACATCAAGTGATGTCCTATCAGGGTATAAAACATCAAGTGATGTCCTATCGGGGTATAAAACATTAAGTGAAGTCCTATCGGGGTATAAAACATCAAGTGATATCCTATCAGGGTATAAAACATCAAGTGATGTCCTATCGGGGTATAAAACATTAAGTGAAGTCCTATCAGGGTATAAAACATCAAGTGATGTCCTATCAGGGTATAAAACATCAGGTGATGTCCTATCAGGGTATAAAACATCAGGTGAAGTCCTATCAGGGTATAAAACATCAAGTGATGTCCTATCAGGGTATAAAACATCAAGTGATGTCCTATCGGGGTATAAAACATTAAGTGAAGTCCTATCAGGGTATAAAACATCAAGTGATGTCCTATCGGGGTATAAAACATCAAGTGATGTCCTATCAGGGTATAAAACATCAAGTGATGTCCTATCGGGGTATAAAACATCAAGTGATGTCCTATCAGGGTATAAAACATCAAGTGAAGTCCTATCGGGGTATAAAACATCAAGTGAAGTCCTATCGGGGTATAAAACATTAAGTGATGTCCTATCGGGGTATAAAACATTAAGTGAAGTCCTATCAGGGTATAAAACATCAAGTGAAGTCCTATCAGGGTATAAAACATCAAGTGATGTCCTATCAGGGTATAAAACATTAAGTGAAGTCCTATCAGGGTATAAAACATCAAGTGAAGTCCTATCAGGGTATAAAACATCAAGTGATGTCCTATCAGGGTATAAAACATCAGGTGATGTCCTATCAGGGTATAAAACATCAAGTGAAGTCCTATCAATGTATAAAACATGAAGTGATGTCCTATCGGGGTATAAAACATCAAGTGATGTCCTATCAGGGTATAAAACATCAGGTGATGTCCTATCAATGTATAAAACATCAGGTGATGTCCTATCGGGGTATAAAACATCAAGTGATGTCCTATCAATGTATAAAACATCAGGTGATGTCCTATCAGGGTATAAAACATCAAGTGATGTCCTATCGGGGTATAAAACATCAAGTGATGTCCTATCAATGTATAAACCATCAAGTGATGTCCTATCGGGGTATAACACATCAAGTGAAGTCCTATCGGGGTATAACACATCAAGTGAAGTCCTATCAGGGTATAAAACATCAAGTGAAGTCCTATCGGGGTATAAAACATCAAGTGATGTCCTATCAGGGTATAAAACATCAAGTGATGTCCTATCAGGGTATAAAACATCAAGTGATGTCCTATCAGGGTATAAAACATCAAGTGATGTCCTATCAGGGTATAAAACATCAAGTGATGTCCTATCAGGGTATAAAACATCAAGTGAAGTCCTATCAGGGTATAAAACATCAAGTGATGTCCTATTGGGGTATAAAACATCAAGTGATGTCCTATCAGGGTATAAAACATCAAGTGATGTCCTATAAGGGTATAAAACATCAAGTGATGTCCTATCGGGGTATAAAACATCAAGTGATGTCCTATCGGGGTATAAAACATCAAGTGATGTCCTATCGGGGTATAAAACATCAAGTGATGTCCTATCGGGGTATAAAACATTAAGTGAAGTCCTATCGGGGTATAAAACATCAAGTGATATCCTATCAATGTATAAAACATCATGTGATGTCCTATCGGGGTATAAAACATCAAGTGATGTCCTATCGGGGTATAAAACATCAAGTGATGTCCTATCGGGGTATAAAACATCAAGTGATGTCCTATCGGGGTATAAAACATCAAGTGATGTCCTATCAGGGTATAAAACATCAAGTGATGTCCTATCAGGGTATAAAACATCAAGTGATGTCCTATCGGGGTATAAAACATCAAGTGAAGTCCTATCGGGGTATAAAACATCAAGTGATGTCCTATCAGGGTATAAAACATCAAGTGATGTCCTATCGGGGTATAAAACATTAAGTGAAGTCCTATCGGGGTATAAAACATCAAGTGATGTCCTATCGGGGTATAAAACATTAAGTGAAGTCCTATCGGGGTATAAAACATCAAGTGATATCCTATCAATGTATAAAACATCATGTGATGTCCTATCGGGGTATAAAACATCAAGTGATGTCCTATCGGGGTATAAAACATCAAGTGATGTCCTATCGGGGTATAAAACATCAAGTGATGTCCTATCGGGGTATAAAACATCAAGTGATGTCCTATCAGGGTATAAAACATCAAGTGAAGTCCTATCAGGGTATAAAACATCAAGTGATGTCCTATCGGGGTATAAAACATCAAGTGAAGTCCTATCGGGGTATAAAACATCAAGTGATGTCCTATCAGGGTATAAAACATCAAGTGATGTCCTATCGGGGTATAAAACATTAAGTGAAGTCCTATCGGGGTATAAAACATCAAGTGATATCCTATCAGGGTATAAAACATCAAGTGATGTCCTATCGGGGTATAAAACATTAAGTGAAGTCCTATCAGGGTATAAAACATCAAGTGATGTCCTATCAGGGTATAAAACATCAGGTGATGTCCTATCAGGGTATAAAACATCAGGTGAAGTCCTATCAGGGTATAAAACATCAAGTGATGTCCTATCAGGGTATAAAACATCAAGTGATGTCCTATCGGGGTATAAAACATTAAGTGAAGTCCTATCAGGGTATAAAACATCAAGTGATGTCCTATCGGGGTATAAAACATCAAGTGATGTCCTATCAGGGTATAAAACATCAAGTGATGTCCTATCGGGGTATAAAACATTAAGTGAAGTCCTATCGGGGTATAAAACATCAAGTGATGTCCTATCGGGGTATAAAACATTAAGTGAAGTCCTATCGGGGTATAAAACATCAAGTGATATCCTATCAATGTATAAAACATCATGTGATGTCCTATCGGGGTATAAAACATCAAGTGATGTCCTATCGGGGTATAAAACATCAAGTGATGTCCTATCGGGGTATAAAACATCAAGTGATGTCCTATCGGGGTATAAAACATCAAGTGATGTCCTATCAGGGTATAAAACATCAAGTGATGTCCTATCAGGGTATAAAACATCAAGTGATGTCCTATCGGGGTATAAAACATCAAGTGAAGTCCTATCGGGGTATAAAACATCAAGTGATGTCCTATCAGGGTATAAAACATCAAGTGATGTCCTATCGGGGTATAAAACATTAAGTGAAGTCCTATCGGGGTATAAAACATCAAGTGATATCCTATCAGGGTATAAAACATCAAGTGATGTCCTATCGGGGTATAAAACATCAAGTGATGTCCTATCGGGGTATAAAACATCAAGTGATGTCCTATCGGGGTATAAAACATCAAGTGATGTCCTATCGGGGTATAAAACATCAAGTGATGTCCTATCGGGGTATAAAACATCAGGTGATGTCCTATCAGGGTATAAAATATCAAGTGAAGTCCTATCAATGTATAAAACATGAAGTGATGTCCTATCGGGGTATAAAACATCAAGTGATGTCCTATCAGGGTATAAAACATCAGGTGATGTCCTATCAATGTATAAAACATCAGGTGATGTCCTATCGGGGTATAAAACATCAAGTGATGTCCTATCAGGGTATAAAATATCAAGTGATGTCCTATCAGGGTATAAAACATCAAGTGATGTCCTATCAGGGTATAAAACATCAAGTGATGTCCTATCAGGGTATAAAACATCAAGTGATGTCCTATCAGGGTATAAAACATCAAGTGAAGTCCTATCAGGGTATAAAACATCAAGTGATGTCCTATCGGGGTATAAAACATCAAGTGATGTCCTATCAGGGTATAAAACATCAAGTGATGTCCTATCAGGGTATAAAACATCAAGTGATGTCCTATCGGGGTATAAAACATCAAGTGATGTCCTATCGGGGTATAAAACATTAAGTGAAGTCCTATCGGGGTATAAAACATCAAGTGATGTCCTATCGGGGTATAAAACATTAAGTGAAGTCCTATCGGGGTATAAAACATCAAGTGATATCCTATCAGGGTATAAAACATCAAGTGATGTCCTATCAGGGTATAAAACATCAAGTGATGTCCTATCGGGGTATAAAACATTAAGTGAAGTCCTATCGGGGTATAAAACATCAAGTGATATCCTATCAGGGTATAAAACATCAAGTGATGTCCTATCGGGGTATAAAACATTAAGTGAAGTCCTATCAGGGTATAAAACATCAAGTGATGTCCTATCAGGGTATAAAACATCAGATGATGTCCTATCAGGGTATAAAACATCAGGTGAAGTCCTATCAGGGTATAAAACATCAAGTGATGTCCTATCAGGGTATAAAACATCAAGTGATGTCCTATCGGGGTATAAAACATTAAGTGAAGTCCTATCAGGGTATAAAACATCAAGTGATGTCCTATCAAGGTATAAAACATTAAGTGAAGTCCTATCGGGGTATAAAACATCAAGTGATGTCCTATCAAGGTATAAAACATTAAGTGATGTCCTATCGGGGTATAAAACATCAAGTGATGTCCTATCGGGGTATAAAAAATTAAGTGATGTCCTATCGGGGTATAAAACATTAAGTGAAGTCCTATCAGGGTATAAAACATCAAGTGATGTCCTATCGGGGTATAAAACATCAAGTGATGTCCTATCGGGGTATAAAACATCAAGTGATGTCCTATCGGGGTATAAAACATCAAGTGATGTCCTATCGGGGTATAAAACATCAAGTGATGTCCTATCGGGGTATAAAACATCAAGTGATGTCCTATCGGGGTATAAAACATCAAGTGATGTCCTATCAGGGTATAAAACATCAAGTGATGTCCTATCAATGTATAAAACATCAAGTGATGTCCTATCGGGGTATAAAACATCAAGTGATGTCCTATCGGGGTATAAAACATCAAGTGATGTCCTATCGGGGTATAAAACATCAAGTGATGTCCTATCAGGGTATAAAACATCAAGTGATGTCCTATTGGGGTATAAAACATCAAGTGATGTCCTATCAGGGTATAAAACATTAAGTGATGTCCTATCGGGGTATAAAACATTAAGTGAAGTCCTATCAATGTATAAAACATCAAGTGATGTCCTATCAATGTATAAAACATCAAGTGATGTCCTATCGGGGTATAAAACATCAAGTGATGTCCTATCAGGGTATAAAACATCAAGTGATGTCCTATCAGGGTATAAAACATCAAGTGATGTCCTATCAATGTATAAAACATCAAGTGATGTCCTATCAGGGTATAAAACATCAAGTGATGTCCTATCGGGGTATAAAACATCAAGTGATGTCCTATCGGGGTATAAAATATCAAGTGATGTCCTATCAATGTATAAAACATCAAGTGATGTCCTATCAGGGTATAAAACATCAAGTGATGTCCTATCGGGGTATAAAACATCAAGTGATGTCCTATCGGGGTATAAAACATCAAGTGATGTCCTATCGGGGTATAAAACATCAGGTGATGTCCTATCAGGGTATAAAACATCAGGTGATGTCCTATCAGGGTATAAAACATCAGGTGATGTCCTATCAATGTATAAAACATCAGGTGATGTCCTATCAATGTATAAAACATCAGGTGATGTCCTATCAGGGTATAAAACATCAGGTGATGTCCTATCAGGGTATAAAACATCAGGTGATGTCCTATCAGGGTATAAAACATCAGGTGATGTCCTATCAATGTATAAAACATCAGGTGATGTCCTATCGGGGTATAAAACATCAGGTGATGTCCTATCAGGGTATAAAACATCAAGTGATGTCCTATCAGGGTATAAAACATCAGGTGATGTCCTATCAGGGTATAAAACATCAAGTGATGTCCTATCAGGGTATAAAACATCAAGTGATGTCCTATCAGGGTATAAAACATCAGGTGATGTCCTATCAGGGTATAAAACATCAAGTGATGTCCTAACGGGGTATAAAATATTAAGTGAAGTCCTATCAGGATATAAAACATCAAGTGATGTCCTATCGGGGTATAAAACATCAAGTGAAGTCCTATCGGGGTATAAAACATCAAGTGATGTCCTATTGGGGTATAAAACATTAAGTGAAGTCCTATCAGGGTATAAAACATCAAGTGATGTCCTAACGGGGTATAAAATATTAAGTGAAGTCCTATCAGGATATAAAACATCAAGTGATGTCCTATCGGGGTATAAAACATCAAGTGAAGTCCTATCGGGGTATAAAACATCAGGTGATGTCCTATCAGGGTATAAAACATCAAGTGATGTCCTATCAGGGTATAAAACATCAAGTGATGTCCTATCAGGGTATAAAACATCAGGTGATGTCCTATCAGGGTATAAAACATCAGGTGATGTCCTATCAGGGTATAAAACATCAGGTGATGTCCTATCAGGGTATAAAACATCAAGTGGTGTCCTATCAGGGTATAAAACATCAAGTGATGTCCTAACGGGGTATAAAATATTAAGTGAAGTCCTATCAGGATATAAAACATCAAGTGATGTCCTATCGGGGTATAAAACATTAAGTGAAGTCCTATCAGGGTATAAAATATCAAGTGATGTCCTATCGGGGTATAAAATATTAAGTGAAGTCCTATCAGGATATATTGCTTGGTATAACAGAATGGAGGAGTCCCAGACAAAGTGTCATACAACAAAGAACTACAGGACACAGTCCAACAGTTAGCTGGCCAGAATGAGTCGCTGAGTGGCCGGGGCAACTCCCTTAAGGTAATTAATTTGACCAAGGGTCAGACTGAGTCGCTAACCCACTCTTTTAAGGTAATTGGTTTGACCACAGGTCAGAATGAGCCACTGACCAACTCTTTTAAGGTAATTGAACTGACCACATGTCAGAACAAGTTGCTGATCAATTCCTTTAAATGTAACTAACCACAAGTCAGAAAGAGTCACTGACCAGTAATTATTCTGACCACAATCAGGACATCACTACCCTATAAAAATGACCTTGATTTGGAATTTGTTGTTGACCAATAAACATTTCAACTGACCAGTAGTCTGAACGAGTCACTTTCAGTTTCTCCTCATGTCAAGTCCAGATCTCACTCTGAACTGAATATTTCCAAGCTTCTTTCCTTTTTATGGAGGCGCTTACGCCTGCCATATTACAATCACCTACGAGTTGTGACGTCACAATCTCTCACTTTCGTTTTCGTTATATTTCCTTTCACAGTTCATTTTGTAGTTTCTTTCGGTTCATATATGATGTAGTTGAACTATATATGCATTTATGAAAACTATCAAGACTACAAATAAAGTGCTATTACATGAAAAAAGTTATATTCAGTATAAATTTTTCTTCGGCGGAAGTTTGGAATTTGAGACCTCAGGTGGTAATTTCTGTAACTAGGGGTAATGATTCGCTTAGTTGCAAGTATGAGACACGTCATTGTAGTCCGTCATTCAAAGTAGATGATGTGCACAGAAATGTATTAACTATGCTGATAATGTTGTGAACATTTCAGGAACTATTTTGAATAAACAATAAGAATAATGTCTTGTAAATATCTACACCTGCATCGATTTTTGCAAATCTATATTGAAAATACTGTTTGAAGGGAGATAACTG
Source organism: Pecten maximus (assembly GCF_902652985.1). NCBI lineage: Eukaryota > Metazoa > Mollusca > Bivalvia > Pectinida > Pectinidae > Pecten > Pecten maximus. The sequence continues at coordinate 44,169,345 of NC_047020.1, forward strand.
CGATATTCTGACGTTACCTTACAGGGGACACTAGTTTAACTACTAGAAATAAAGATGGGATAACAACCAAGCGCAAACAAATTCTCGTTTTTCATAATCTTCTGGTACGTTTTTCATGAGATTTAGTCCGATATTCAGCGATCACCTGATCCGTCTGTTTACGTGAACGATGCCACGAAATGTCATACTATGGACCGAAATGTTATCCACTCCAAACCTACATTTATCGACTATAGTTGCCTGAGTTCTATGTAGTGAGCGAGCACGCAGTCAAAATGGCACCTGTTGGATACGGGCTTCGCATGAAGCATCAAAGTGTGATGTCTGTCACTAGAAATTAATATATATCAACATGCATTAAAGGCAAGTTACTTACAAAGTTTGAATATGTTTGTTGACCCACTGAAATAAGTGTTTGTTTATTTAGGACGAAACTCTTTACGATATGTTATTAAAGCCTCGCCAGACCACAATATTCTACTGCGATAACTGATCAAAGTTCATGTGTTTCAAATCCATGAATCAGTACGTGATGGCGTAATGGAATTCGATCGTTTAGTTTTTAAAACTTAGAAAACTGGCACATATGTCGTGGTGGTAATTTTGTACTGTCCCTTCCCCGACAGAGACAATATATAGAATCTAGATTTTTGTGATAAGATTTGCCGCAGTAGCCAGGTATAGCTTCATACAAAATGATAATTGAACCAGCTTGACTTATTTATATATTCAGCTATTCAACCTGTTAAAATGTTTTCATGTAATATGCACAAAGCTGTGAAATATTTGTATTACATATGCTATTTAAACAATACAAAGTAGACTAATTGTAGATTAAAAAAATGTATACAAATTGCTTTTACCCTATTAATACAACATTTTGTTGTTTTATACTGTTTTCATGTTATATGATTAATCCATATAATAGGCCTATAAAGCTTTCTCAAATATCAATATTCATGTTGGATTTTCATGTCGCAAACATAATAAATCCCTTGAAATAATCATCAATCTCCTTATTGGTCTCCAGCAAGTGTGGAAAAATGAAATTCTTTTTGTCAATAATTTCATTTGTTATGAATAAATGTGTAACCATTTGGGTATTTTCAAATATTGACCTTCAAATCTGTTAAAACTATATATATACAAGCAACAATCTGCAGGATGTCAAATATGGAAGACTGTTTCAGGATAAATTAACAAAAATACTTAAGTACTGTTTCTTATCACGGATCACATATAATAGGGTTTTTGACTATTATGTGTTATTGCTACTTAAGTGTGATTTTTTTTCGGCTTAAGTGACAATGCATTTCCTTGCACTTAATTATGTGCAACAGACATCGCGAGAGTTTAATTCACATACATATAGTATACGTATTGACTCCTACAAAAAGAAGCTAATTAGCGAGTGGTTGACCGACAAGAGGCATCCTATCAAATCTCATATTGACTATTCAGATTGCTCATATATTTCATTGTTCCGGCCTGGTGATGAAAAAAAATCATGGCGATTTGTATGAACATTGTGTTTCATTGTCTGGGAGATATCAACTGATATTAACAATGTCAGCGGCGCCTAGACTGAAAAGATATAGCATTGTTAACAATTGACAAATATATTTTAGTCAGCTCTAGAAAAATATCTGCATTTATGAAAGTAACTAACTCCTTTAATGTTTGTGTCAAAATTAAGTACATGTATATATAATGTACAAAAATGTCAAACTTCTAATATTATAGATATGAAACACATTTATGCTGACTGCCTGATGATATAATTATAATACAGTATGTACAGAATTTACAATCCTTTGACATTCAGCTCATAATATACACCATCATAATTATGATTTGATCTGTCGTCGTGCGTCGGTCTTCTTCTCAAGACCCAGATATAGCAGAATGGTGTACAAAAGGTTCTTAAGCTGTTTTATCAAAATGTGTCACATTCCCCCTCGGAAGGGGATAAATTTTACTACTGTAAGGAAACTCATCCCACATATTTTAGCACAATTTGTTTCATTTTCATTAGAAATTGGTTAGCATGTGGTCAGGGCTAAATTTTCTCAATGACATATCAGAGAATGTCGAGGTGAACAACTTGTTATGGGGTCGAAAGAAGGTCAAAAATAAAAATATCAAATTGAGCATTTTTTTCATTTCATATGAAAGAACATACCAAGTTCACTGAAACAGAATGTGCATATTTTATTGTCATCAGATGAAAAATGACAGAGATATGACACTTGGAGAAGAAAAATAATTAGCTATTTTTTCCAGCCAAAATTAAAAAAATAATCCTAAATTGCAGATAAAAGATTTATGCTCTTTTATCTATATACACCTGAAAGCTTGATGTTTGGCACATCGTAACATGTATAGCTGGCTACAAATGTTATGCTTATCTTGACCTTCATTCAAGGTCACAAGGGTCAAATGATGGGGGAAAAAATCAAAGTTCTTTTAAAATTATTGATTTGGGTCACATTTTAAAGAATCTGCTTTTTTTAAAGGTGTGTGCAACGTATCGAGGTCAAATAATCAAAATGACGCAGATATGATGGCACTTTGAAAATGAAATTCCTGCCAAAATCAAAAATTCACCCAAAACTGCACATACACATGAAGGCTGGATTTTTAGGTCATCTGACCCGAAGGGTCATCATGCTTCGTCCGTCGTCGTGCGCCGTGCGCCGTCCGCCGTGCGCCGTGCGTAAACTTTTCACATTTCAAACTTCTTCTCAAGTTCCATCAGTGGGATTGAGTTGAAACTTGCCTGAAATGATGCTGGATGGTCCTGACCAAGTGTTGTTATTTTTCGGGTCAGTCTGAAATCCAAGATGGCCGCCACAGCCGCCATTTTGAAAACACATTTGAAACTTCTTCTCAAGTTCCACTGGTGAGATTGAGCTGAAACTTGCCTGAAATGATCCTGGGATGGTCCTGAGGAAGTGTTGTTATTGTTCAGGTCGGTCAGAAATCCAAGATGGCCGCCATGGCAACCATCTTGAAAAACACATTTTAAACTTCTTTTCCAGTTCCACTGGTGCCATTGAGCTGGAAATTGGTGAGGATGTTAAGGAAGGAGAGCCAACAAAGTGTTGTTATTTTTCGACCCCGTAAAAACTTTGACATGGCAGCCATGGTGGCCATTTTGAAAAGTGATTGCGCAATCATGGTTCTTCTAAACAACACCTATTTAAAACTTCTTCTCAAATTCCATCAGTGGGATTGAGCTGCAACTTGCCTGAAATGATGCTGGGATGGTCCTGACCAAGTGTTGTTATTTTTCGGGTCAGTCCGAAATCCAAGATGGCCGCCATGGCAACCATCTTGAAAACACATTTTAAATTTCCTCTCAAGTTCCACCAGAGCTGTTGGGCTGAAACTTGCCAGAAATAATCCTGAGATGATCCCGACCAAGTGTTTTTATTTTTCGGGTCAGTCCGAAATCCAAGATGGCCGCCATGGCAACCATCTTGAAAACACATTTTAAATTTCCTCTCAAGTTCCACCAGAGCTGTTGGGCTGAATCTTGCCAGAAATGATCCTGAGATGATCCCGACCAAGTGTTGTTATTTTTCGGGTCGGTCCGAAATCCAAGATGGCCGCCATAGCCGCCATCTTGAAAAACACATTTTAAACTTCTTCTCAAGTTCCACCAGTGCTATTGAGCTGAAACTTGCCTGAAATGATCCTGAGATGATCCCAACCAAGTGTTGTTATTTTTCGGGTCGGTCCGAAATCAAAGATGGCCGTCATAGCCACCATCTTGATAAACATATTTTAAACTTCTTCTCAAGTTCCACCAGTGCTATTGAGCTGAAACTTGCCTGAAATGATCCTGATATGATCCCGACCAAGTGTTGTTATTTTTCGGGTCGGTCCGAAATCCAAGATGGCCGCCATAGCCGCCATCTTGAAAACACATTTTAAACTTCTTCTCAAGTTCCACCAGTGCTGTTGAGCTGAAACTTGCCTGTAATGATTCTGATATGATCCCGACCAAGTGTTGTTATTTTTCGGGTCGGTCCGAAATCCAAGATGGCCGCCATAGCCGCCATCTTGAAAAACACATTTTAAATTTCTTCTCAAGTTCCACCAATGCTATTGAGCTGAAACTTGCCTGTAATGATTCTGATATGATCCCGACCAAGTGTTGTTATTTTCCGAGTCGGTCCGAAATCCAAGATGGCCGCCATCTTGAAAAACACATTTTAAACTTCTTCTCAAGTTTCACCAATGCTATTGAGCTGAAACTTGCCTGTAATGATTCTGATATGATCCCGACCAAGTGTTGTTATTTTTCGGGTCGGTCCGAAATCCAAGATGGCCGCCATAGCCGCCATCTTGAGAAACACATTGTAAACTTCTTCTCAAGTTCCACCAATGCTATTGAGCTGAAACTTGCCTGTAATGATTCTGATATGATCCCGACCAAGTGTTGTTATTTTTCGGGTCAGTCCGAAATCCAAGATGGCCGCCATAGCCGCCATCTTGAAAAACACATTTTAAACTTCTTCACAAGTTTCACCAGTGCTGTTGGGCTGAAACTTGCCTGAAATGTTCCTGAGATGATCCCGACCAAGTGCTGTTTCTTTTAGATTGGTCTGAAATCCAAGATGGCCGCCATAGCCGCCATCTTGAAAAACACACTTTAAACTTCTTCTCAAGTTCCACCAATGCTATTGAGCTGAAACTTGCCTGTAATGATTCTGATATGATCCCGACCAAGTGTTGTTATTTTCCGAGTCGGTCCGAAATCCAAGATGGCCGCCATAGCCGCCATCTTGAAAAACACATTTTAAACTTCTTCTCAAGTTTCACCAATGCTATTGAGCTGAAACTTGCCTGTAATGATTCTGATATGATCCCGACCAAGTGTTGTTATTTTTCGGGTCGGTCCGAAATCCAAGATGGCCGCCATAGCCGCCATCTTGAAAAACACATTTTAAACTTCTTCTCAAGTTCCACCAATGCTGTTGAGCTGAAACTTGCCTGTAATGATTCTGATATGATCCCGACCAAGTGTTGTTATTTTTCGGGTCGGTCCGAAATCCAAGATGGCCGCCATAGCCGCCATCTTGAAAAACACATTTTAAACTTCTTCTCAAGTTTCACCAGTGCTGTTGGGCTGAAACTTGCCTGAAATGTTCCTGAGATGATCCCGACCAAGTGTTGTTTCTTTTAGATTGGTCTGAAATCCAAGATGGCCGCCATATCCGCCATCTTAAAAAACACATTTTAAACTTCTTCTCCAGTTCCACTGGTGCCATTGAGCTGGAAATTGGTGAGTAAGTTAAGGAAGGAGGGCCAACAAAGTGTTGTTAATTTTTCGGCCTCGTAAAAACTTTGACATGGCAGCAATGGCGGCCATTTTGTAACATGATTGCGCAATCATGGTTTTCCTGAACAACACCTATTTCAAACTTCTTCTCAAATTCCACCGGTGGGATTCAGCTGTAACTTACCAGAAATTATCCTTAGATGGTCCAGACCAAGTGTTATTATTTATTGGGCCGGTCAGAAATCAAAGATGGCCAACAGTGCCACTATATACTTGCTACAGAGAATGCATACTACAATAATATAAGGGTTTTAATTTAGAGTCAGATGACCGTTAAGGCCCCTGGGCCTCTTGTTGGCATACAGATACATGTAGCATGTACATGTGTGACTGGCTACAAATAGAATTTTTATCTTTGACCTTGACCTTCATTCACATTTTAAAGAACCTGCTCTTATGAAGGTGTGTGCTTATTTTCAAGGGCAAATTATCAAAAATGATGCAGATATGGCCCTTTGAAGAATGTTTTCCTGCCAAAATTCAAAATTATCCATAAGTTGCAATTCAATTGTTAGCTCACCTGGTCCAAAGGAACTGCTGATGGGAATTGAACAAAATTTGACTGGTAGGATCATTATGGGATGGGGACTAGAAATTATACAAATGGTGGGGCTGACCCCCTGGGGGCTGAGGGGCCGGTCAAAAAGGGTCAATTTGGCTCAATTGATATAAACAACTTCTCTGGAACTAAGCATTGGATATCGCTCATATTTATCTGGTAGCATCACTGTGGGGTAGGGATTCAAAATTGTACAAATGATTGGGCTGATCTCCCGGGGGCCAGATAATGAGGCCAAAACAGGTCAATTTGGCTTAATTAAATAAAACGACTCCTTCTCTGAAACTAAGCAATGTATATCACTCATATATGACTGGTAGCAGCCTTATGGGGTATGCATATAAAATTGTACAAATGGTGGGGCTTACCACCTAGGGGCCTGAGGGGCGTGGCCAAAAGGGGTCAGTTTTGCTAAATTGATGTAAACAACTTCTTCTCTGGAACTAAGCAAGGTATATCTCTCATAGTTTTCTGGTAACATTGTTATGGGGTAGGGAATCAAAATTGTACAAATGGTGGGGCTGAGGGGCGGGGCCAAAAGGGGTCAATTTGGCTAAATTGATACAAACAATTAATTGTCTGGAAGAAGGCGGCGGATTTCTATCATATTTGATTATTATCATCCTAGCTAGGGATTCAAAATTGGTAAAGCTTTTCCCACCATTGAAAACTGATTACTTTTGTTTTATCTGTGAAATCATTCAGATCCCCCCCAATAATCATACATAGCCTTGCTTGGCATCAAGAGATGAACACAATCCTGATGTAAAAATAGGCCCTGTGTTCTTTCCCCACCCCAAGGGACTTATAGTTTCTTTAAACACAATCATATTAAGTTTTCTTCAATATTTTGCATGTAAAACACTGTATATTTATATACAGTACCTAATCGGCTAGTGTCTAGATCTTGGTGGTAAATTGAAAAACAACAAATTACAAATTACAATTTATTGTTAATGTTGATATTGGATCTATTAAAATAGATGGAATTGATACCTAATTTTGAAATAATTGTCCTTAAAAAAATGATGTCTTTGTTATTCTAAGATCAAAATAGAAAGGAATAAGCAATTTTTTTACAAGATATTGGAAGACTTTGCACACTTTCAACAAAAAAGTAGCAGACACTCCTGTATTTTCAATACATATCGTGTATTGTTATAGCGTATCTAAATGTGTATCATATCGTTTCGACCTTTCTAATACCCTGCATGCCTATTAGGTATAAGTTGGTTTTAAACACATAAATGCAAGTTTTGAACTACTTAAGTATAAAGTTGGTTTAGAGTATGAATGTTAACGACATGTACCTAAGTAGAAGTTGGTTTGAAAAACAAATAAAATGTTTAACTTCTTAAGTAAAGGTTTGTTTGAAATTAGAAATATTTAACTACTTAAGTAGAAGTTGGTTTGAAACTTGAAGATGGTAAAAACCATTATGTACATCGGAACAGTCTAAACCATTACATTCATCAGGACTATGAAAACCATTTTGTCCAGTTGGTTTGACATACTTAAGTAGAAATGTTTCATCATGTTGATATCAGTTTAATTTCTATTCTTGCTTTATTTCAAATATCACCTTTTACATCTGACTAACGCCTCCTGCAGTACTTTCAGTACTTTGATTCTATCTGGTGTCCGACAAAGTGCTGTCCTGGTGATTTTACTACTGTCTCTCTATAGGACATGGCCCATCCATTTCCACAGCCTTTCCTTGACTTTTGTTCTTTTGTCCCTGTTGACGTGTTTTTTTGTAAAGGGTATCGCTACTAGTTGCTTAGGCCAAAAGAATTTAGTGCAGTTCCATAATTATCATTGTGTGAGGGCAAGGAGGTGCCATATCACCCACCAGTATTGAAACATGTTTAGTATAAGGAATACTAGAAAATGGGGCTTTACCACCTCCACCCATCAAATTTTGATACAAGTGACTCTCACACAGATAATTCATGAATAGCCCTTACAGATTTTTGGGGGCAGGTGTTGATAGCTTGTTGAAGTCTGATATAATAACTCTCCAACGTTTATCTCTATATAACAGTACTGACCTGAAATTACCTCGATGTACATCGTTTGTCTTCACAATGAAAATAATTTCCTGATGAATGAAATGACTACCCTTCACTTGAATTGAGTCTGGCCAATTACTTCCTGAAAATCATTGTGAAATGATTATACTTTACATTGGTATTGATGAGTTGATTAGGAGTAAATTGTATATACCTGGTACCTGATGAATTATGACACCTGACACACTCACCCTGTATCACATCAATGTGTTCTTCATACTGTGTTGATAGGAACAGATAAAATGTCTGCATGAAGACCATCGCCGTGCTCTAGACTTGCTACAGCGACAACTTGATTTGGCAGAAAACGACAACATTCGCCTGGAAAGGGAGCTGCAGCACCAAGTCCAGCATGTTTCCAAGATTCTATCAGAACAAAAGAGTCCGGAGACATTCCAAACCGTCCAAACCACAGAATTCATTCCGGATATGAGACATGAAGAGAGACAAGAAGGGGAGGTAATTGAATTGAATTTGTTTTAGCTCTTGGCGCCTGCTCGAAATTCTATCAACTTTGTCCAAATGAATGACTTTGAACCACTTTCAGGGTCACAACTTAAAACAAATTAAAATCTGTAGACAAATTCTGAATATCCATTAGATACCGGGTCGTGATATTTTGTCTAAGGAATGATGAGATGAAAGCCTATCAAGTTTATAGAATGATGAGCAATACAGGCCCATTGGACCTCTCATTAAAGTAGGCTTAACAAATTTGTTATGAATAAATATACCATTAAAAAGTAAACCAGAGCCTACATACTTAATTACATGTCAGATTTATGTCACAGTTATAACATTGAAAATCCACCAACTATGTTCTCTTTCTTAAACAGAGAGCTGCTCAGTATTACAATGTGTTAACTATCATTAGCAATATTAATCTGAACCTTTAGAATGGTTTCCAGAGACAAAATCAGGACTTGCCAATACAGTTGTCTGGTATAAAGCCTGTAATTGATAAGGTACCAAATTGTTTGTTTGAATAACTCCATGTCTGACCGTACTAACTGCTTCTTCTTCTTCTTCTTATTGTAACTCCCTTCCGTCAATAATGACGATTTCGTGGAGTGTTTTGGTGTTGGGTGCACAAGGGCGCTGATTTGAAAAGAAAGAGTTTTTTTTAATTTTTAATTTATTTTTTAGTATGGTTAAAAGGATAAAAAAACTTGTTTGACCTTGTGTTTGTTTATGAGGGGTTCAAGGACTGAGTGTTATACGTGTGCCTTGAAGCCCTCTAGTGTGGTGCACTGTACTGCTGCTACCGGGAGGAGGTTCCATTGTGTAATTGTGTGAGGAAAGAAGAATTTATATGTGTCCTTGGTAGCAGATATGTGTTTGTAAGTGTAGGGGTGTGCTTGTCTGGTTCTAGAGTCTGTTGGGTGAAGGATGTTGCCGCATTCTATGGATACATGTTGGTGTATGGTTTTGTAGAATAGAATGAGTCTTGTTTGTAGTGATGGCCAATTTAAGTTGTCTTACTAAGCATGTCTTGTACTGAGCTTGTGTTGTGGTATCTGTTTTGTACGTATCGTGGTGCTGCTCTGCGTTGTATCTTTTGTAACTGGTTTATTTGACTTGTGTTGTGAGGGTCCCATATGGAGGAGCAGTACTCCAGTTTGGGTCAAACAATGGCCTTGTATGCATGTTCTTCGATGTGTTGTAAGTTTATTTTTAGGTTCCGTTTCAAAAAAGTGATTTGTTTGCGTTTGATGTGATATTGTTTATATGCGTGTCCCATTTAAGGTTGTTCTGTAATGTTATGCCTAAGTACTTACTGGAGTCTACTTGTTGTAATGTGTGGTTGTGGAGTTTGTATGGGTATTTAATTTTTGTGCGTTTGTTGGATGTGGATATGATATTGCATTTGTCGGGGTGAAAGGTCATCAGCCAATCGTGTTCCCATTTGCCTGCTGCGTCTATGTCTTGTTGTAGTTTGGTTGCGTCATTGATGTTGTGTATTGTTAGCTCACCTGCCTGAAGCTTATGCCGTGGTGCGTCGTCCGTCGTCCGGCCGTCCGGCTTCAACTTTTTCATTCAAACAACTTCTTCTCAATAACCAAAAGGCCCAGGGACTTGATATTGGGCATGCAGCATGCTTGGATGAAGGGCTACAAAGTTTGTTCAAATAAATGACCTTGGCCTTCATTCAAGGTCACATGGGTCAAATAGGCTATAATCTTCAAACGACTTCTTCTCAATAACCAAGAGTCCCAGGGACTTGATATTTGGCCTATAGCATGCTGGGGTGATGGGCTACAAAGTTTGTTCAAATAAATGACCTTGACCTTCATTCAAGTCACATGGGTCAAATAGGCTATAATCTTCAAACGACTTCTTTTCAATAACCAAGAGGCCCAGTGACTTGATATTGGGCCTGTAGCATGCTGGGGTGAAGGGCTACAAAGTTTGTTCAAATAAATGACCTTGACCTTCATTCAAGGTCACATGGGTCAAATAGGTTATAATCTTCAAACGACTTCTTCTCAATAACCAAGAGGCCCAGGTACTTGATATTGGGGATGTAGCATGCTGGGGTGAAGGGCTACAAAGTTTGTTCAAATAAATGACCTTGACCGTCATTCAAGGTCACATGGGTCAAATAGGCTATAATCTTCAAACAACTTCTTCTCAATAACCAAGAGTCCCAGGGACTTGATATTAGGCTATGTAGCATGCTGGGGTGAAGGGCTACAAACTTTGTCCAAATAAATGACCTTGGCCTTCATTCAAGGTCACATGGTAATAGGCTATAATCTTCAAACGACTTCTTCTCAATAACCAAGAGTCCCAGGGACTTGATATTAGGCCTATAGCATGCTGGGGTGAAGGGCTACAAAGTTTGTTCAAATAAATGACCTTGACCTTCATTCAAGGTCACATGGGTCAAATAGGCCTTAATCTTCAAACGACTTCTTCTCAACAAGGGCCCAATGGGCCCAAATCGCTCACCTGCAATGCAGTGATCTTTTCATATATGGATCCTGCAGTTATTTGAAAGCATGCTACAGGACCAATATAATGTCTCTCTGCACTTTGGCTTTTCACTAAAAGTCATTTAAAGATTTAAGCATACTTGATCGACGTGACCTTGAATGAAGGTCAAGGTCATTCATTTGAACAAACTTGGTAGCCCTTCACCCCAGCATGCTACAGACCCAATATCAACTCCCTGGGACTCTTGGTTATTGAGAAGAAGTTGTTTAAAGATTTTAGCCTTTTTGACCCCTGTGACCTTGAATGAAGGTCAAGGTCATTCATTTGAACAAACTTGGTAGCCCTTTACCCCAGCATGCTACAGACCCAATATCAACTCCCTGGGACTGTTGGTTATTGAGAAGAAGTCGTTTGAAGATTTTAGCCTTTTTGACCCCTGTGACCTTGAATGAAAGTCAAGGTCATTCATTTGAACAAACTTGGTAGCCCTTCACCCCAGCATGCTACAGGCCAAATATTAGGTCTCTGGGACTCTTGGTTATTGAGAAGAAGTCGTTTAAAGATTTTAGCCTTTTTGACTCCTGTGACCTTGAATGAAAGTCAAGGTCATTCATTTGAACAAACTTGGTAGCCCTTCACCCCAGCATGCTACAGACCCAATATCAACTCCCTGGGACTCTTGGTTATTGAGAAGAAGTTGTTTAAAGATTTTAGCCTTTTTGACCCCTGTGACCTTGAATGAAGGTCAAGGTCATTCATTTGAACAAAATTGGTAGCCCTTTATTGAGAAGAAGTTGTTTAAAGATTTTAGCCTTTTTGACCCCTGTGACCTTGAATGAAGGTCAAGGTCATTCATTTGAACAAAATTGGTAGCCCTTTACCGCAGCATGCTACAGACCCAATATCAACTCCCTGAGACTCTTGGTTATTGAGAAGAAGTCGTTTAAAGATTTTAGCCTTTTTGACTCCTGTGACCTTGAATGACGGTCAAGGTCATTCATTTGAACAAACTTGGTAGCCCTTCACCCGAGCATGCTACAGACCCAATATCAACTCCCTGGGACTCTTGGTTATTGAGAAGAAGTCGTTTAAAGATTTTAGCCTTTTTGACTCCTGTGACCTTGAATGAAAGTCAAGGTCATTCATTTGAACAAACTTGGGAGCCCTTCACCCCAGCATGCTACAGACCCAATATCAAGTCCTTGGGACTCTTGGTTATTGAGAAGAAGTCGTTTAAAGATTTTAGCCTTTTTGACTCCTGTGACCTTGAATGAAAGTCAAGGTCATTCATTTGAACAAACTTGGTAGCCCTTCGCCCCAGCATACTACAGACCCAATATCAAGTCCCTGGGTCTTTTGGCTATTTAGAAGAAGTCGTCTAATTTTTTTTTAGCCTTTTGACTCCTGTGACCTTGAATGAAAGTCAAGGTCATTCATTTGAACAAACTTGGTAGCCCTTTACCCCAGCATGCTACAGACCTAATATCAACTCCCTGGGACTGTTGGTTGTTGAGAAGAAGTCGTTTGAAGATTTTAGCCTTTTTGACTCCTGTGACCTTGAATGAAGGTCAAGGTCATTCATTTGAACAAACTTGGTAGCCCTTCACC
>NC_047020.1:44182370-44209261 GCF_902652985.1 Pecten maximus
TTCCGGCTATGATTACAGTGGCCTTGTTGTTCCGGCTATGATTACAGTGGCCTTGTTGTTGCGGCTATGATTACAGAGGCCTTGTTGTTCCGGCTATGCAGTATCATTCCATATACAGTGGCAACGCTGGCAATGAGGGTTTCTGATCCCAGGGAACATGTAGTACTGTACTCGAAAAGGAACGGCTAAGTACATGTAGTAAAAGTGGACACTTTTCCAACATTTCATGAATTGCTGCATTAAACACATGCTTCGAGGTGAGGGAGTCAACATCTTTATTTCTAATTATAAATAAAACACTGATTCCATTCACAGCTAATCCATGTAACTGCAGGTGTAATTCCTCTAACAATCCATAATAGGGAATAGATATGTCTGCACAAATGATCAGTGATGGATCTAAAGTATTCGACTCCTTTGGTTCCAGGGTAGTGGACTTTGGGTTATTATCAACAAGACATTTGACATATTCATGATCAAAAGGTATTTGTTTCCGTGTGTTTGGCCTGGTTTCATCGCTGGAAATTTTAAATCGTTTCAATTCCTCAACAGATTTTATAATATCATCTGCTATTGTATTTGACCTACACTAGTACTGTCGTCGTAGTGCTGATGGTGGAGTTTTGGTAGAACGTTTACAATTTGACTCGGTTCCATCATTAAAATTGTTCACACTGCCCAGTTTCTCAACAGATTTAAGTATAGCTTCCACTGTTGTATTATATTAACACTGTAAAGTTGGCGGTGGAGCTTTGACGATTGTTTAAAATTATTGACATAATTAATAAAGTTAACAGGGTAAGATGAGAATGTGGACAAAAACGATCCACACTTTTCACAGACAGAATCATTTACAAAACAATTACACAACATCAATGACGCAACCAAACTACAACAAGACATAGACGCAGCAGGCAAATGGGAACACGATTGGCTGATGACCTTTCACCCCGACAAATGCAATATCATATCCACATCCAACAAACACACACAAATTAAATACCCATACAAACTCCACAACCACACATTACAACAAGTAGACTCCAGCAAGTACTTAGGCATAACATTACAGAACAACCTTAAATGGGACACGCATATAAACAATTTCACATCAAACGCAAACAAATCACTTTTTTGAAACGGAACCTAAAAATAAACTTTACAACACATCGAAGAACATGCATACAAGGCCATTGTTTGACCCAAACTGGAGTACTGCTCCTCCATATGGGACCCTCACAACACAAGTCAAATAAACCAGTTACAAAAGATACAACGCAGAGCAGCACCACGATACGTACAAAACAGATACCACAACACAAGCTCAGTACAAGACATGCTTAGTAAGACAACTTAAATTGGCCATCACTACAAACAAGACTCATTCTATTCTACAAAATCATACACCAACATGTATCCATAGAATGCAGCAACATCCTTCACCCAACAGACTCTAGACAAGCACACCCCTACACTTACAAACACATATCTACTACCAAGGCCTCATATAAATTCTCCTTCTTTCTTCACACAATTACACAATGGAACCTCCTCCCGGTAGCAGCAGTACAGTGCACCACACTAGAGGGCTTCAAGGCACACGTATAACACTCAGTCCTTGAACCCCTCATAAACAAACACAAGGTCAAACAAGTTTTTTTTATCCTTTTAACCATACTAAAAAATAAATTAAAAATTAAAAAAACCTCTTTCTTTTCAAATCAGCGCCCTTGTGCACCCAACACCAAAACACTCCACGAAATCATCATTATTGACGGAAGGGAGTTACAATAAGAAGAAGAAGAAGCAGTTAGTACAGTCAGACATGGAGTTATTCAAACAAACAATTTGGTACCTTATCAATTACAGGCTTTATAGGCTTTCATCTCATCATTCCTTAGACAAAATATCACGACCCGGTATCTAATGGATATTCAGAATTTGTCTACAGATTTTAATTTGTTTTAAGTTGTGACCCTGAAAGTGGGTCAAAGTCATTCATTTGGACAAAGTTGATAGAATTTCGAGCAGGCGCCAAGAGCTAAAACAAATTCAATTCAATTACCTCCCCTTCTTGTCTCTCTTCATGTCTCATATCCGGAATGAATTCTGTGGTTTGGACGGTTTGGAATGTCTCCGGACTCTTTTGTTCTGATAGAATCTTGGAAACATGCTGGACTTGGTGCTGCAGCTCCCTTTCCAGGCGAATGTTGTCGTTTTCTGCCAAATCAAGTTGTCGCTGTAGCAAGTCTAGAGCACGGCGATGGTCTTCATGCAGACATTTTATCTGTTCCTATCAACACAGTATGAAGAACACATTGATGTGATACAGGGTGAGTGTGTCAGGTTTCATAATTCATCAGGTACCAGGTACAGTAAAACTCACTTGTGTCGAACACGGTTGAATCGAATACATCGGATGAGTCGAACGTTTCGTTCGGTCCCGATTTTTTCCCTTCTTTATCTTAGTAAATTAAGCACGGATGACTCGAACACTGTTGAATCGAATACTGCGGTTGTGTCGAATATATTTTGTGGTCCCTCCCTTCTAAACTATACCAAAATTTCCATTTTTGTGTCGAACATCGAGGCGTCATGCTGTCTCAGGTAAAATTTGCTGGCCTCGTCTGATTGACCGAGTGTGACCGATCACCCGTAACGGTGTAAACAGAGCCTATTATTAGTTTCCGGCTGTCGGTTACGCATCATCCAATTGTTTATACAGGTGCTCAGGTGAAGTAAAACGTTCAGGTATACATAACTAAGAATAAAATGTGCACGTTTTAGTCTACAAACCAATATGTGTTCCGTTTACTGTTTTGATGCACAAGGCCGCCGAAAAAAATAAGGAAAAAGTAAATGATAAATTACATATCTTCCATCGAAAAATGCAAAGAAAAATACCTGTCTGTCATTGATTTATCTATATATGCCTAAATTCTGAATACGACGATGCAATAGTAACAATGATATGCGGGATGTTTTTACTCTGTTCAAAAGATTGTGGCAATGCATGATTATGCAGCCGATAAAACACTGACCGCGGCCTTCACCTTTGATACAAAATCAGCATACGGTACGCGTACGGTCGATCAATTTTCCCGGACTGTTTATTGTTTAATATTGTTATATTGGAGAACAATATAAACGGATTTAAAGATAAATATTATGAGTACAATACATACATTTATATTCTTATAATATATGTAACGTTTTCATAGAATATTATGCTGTCATTTGCGACTCCCGTGTGTAAATCGTGTGTCTATGTCAAAGACTATTTTACGCATGAACTTTGTTTTTATCTGTAACTGTGCACAATATTGTTTATTAGATAAAGGAATAATTGTTATCATGTACAATTAATTAATTTCTTTGTTATTATGTATTGCTTATTTTCTACTATGTTATCATGCAAGCACTTGTTCTGCATACAACCGATGATAGTCGGGTTTTGTCTCCGTATACAAACACGGATAAGTCGAACCATCGGATAAGTCGAATATTTTGCTTGGTCCCGTCGACTTCGACTTATCCGAGTTTTACTGTATATACAATTTACTCCTAATCAACTCATCAATACCAATGTAAAGTATAATCATTTCACAATGATTTTCAGGAAGTAATTGGCCAGACTCAATTCAAGTGAAGGGTAGTCATTTCATTCATCAGGAAATTATTTTCATTGTGAAGACAAACGATGTACATCGAGGTAATTTCAGGTCAGTACTGTTATATAGAGATAAACGTTGGAGAGTTATTATATCAGACTTCAACAAGCTATCAACACCTGCCCCCAAAAATCTGTAAGGGCTATTCCTGAATTATCTGTGTGAGAGTCACTTGTATCAAAATTTGATGGGTGGAGGTGGTAAAGCCCCATTTTCTAGTATTCCTTATACTAAACATGTTTCAATACTGGTGGGTGATATGGCACCTCCTTGCCCTCACACATTGATAATTATGGAACTGCACTAAATTCTTTTGGCCTAAGCAACTAGTAGCGATACCCTTTACAAAATAACACGTCAACGGGACAAAAAAACAAAAGTCAAGGAAAGGCGGTGGAAATGGATGGGCCATGTCCTATAGAGAGACAGTAGTAAAATCACCAGGACAGCACTTTGTCGGACACCAGAAAGAAAAAGGAAAGAAGCTTGGAAATATTCAGTTCAGAGTGAGATCTGGACTTGACATGAGGAGAAACTGAAAGTGACTCGTTCAGACTACTGGTCAGTTGAAATGTTTATTGGTCAACAACAAATTCCAAATCAAGGTCATTTTCATAGGGTAGTGATGTCCTGATTGTGGTCAGAATAATTACTGGTCAGTGACTCTTTCTGACTTGTGGTTAGTTACATTTAAAGGAATTGATCAGCAACTTGTTCTGACATGTGGTCAGTTCAATTACCTTAAAAGAGTTGGTCAGTGGCTCATTCTGACCTGTGGTCAAACCAATTACCTTAAAAGAGTGGGTTAGCGACTCAGTCTGACCCTTGGTCAAATTAATTACCTTTAAGGGAGTTGCCCCGGCCACTCAGCGACTCATTCTGGCCAGCTAACTGTTGGACTGTATCCCGTAGTTCTTTGTTGTATGACATTTTGTCTTTTTGGGCCTCCTCCATTCTGCAACACCAAGCAATATACCCTGATAGGACTTCACTTAATGTTTTATACATAACTACATAGGAAGTTCAGAATGTCATTTTTTTGAAAAATAAAACGTTTTGATGATGAAAACATTTAAGGAATCTGATATCTCAGATTGTCGGTGAAGTAAATACATGTACAAATACAATATCATCAGCAGCAATGTGCCACCCTATATGCCATCCTGCACCACCCTACGCTACACTGCACCATTTACACCACCCTACATAAAGGGCTGCAGACTCTGCTCAATTCACCTCTGACACATTATGACTTAGTAAGGAAACCAGACAGGTATAATAGTGGACAATACGGACAACACAGTAGTGACAATTTCATTATTTTGAAATGTATCAGAACATATTATATAAATTGTGTACTTTAAAGAAAAGAAATATTGTTGAAACTGTATGTTAAAAGTCGCTGTTAAGACCCTGAAACAATAATTTCGACAAAGTCACCTACCTGTTCCTCTTTCTCCTGTATATCTAGTAACACCTTATTGTGTCTCTGTAGGAGACGGTCCTGTTCTTCCTGTAACACTGACACTTCCTGTAACACTGACACTTCCTGCAACACTGACACTTCCAGTAACACTGACACTTCCTGTAACACTGACACTTCCTGTAACACTGACACTTCCAGTAACACTGACACTTCCTGTAACACTGACACTTCCAGTAACACTGACACTTCCTGTAACACTGACACTTCCTGTAACACTGACACTTCCTGTTTCGTACTGCTCAGAGCCTCACTGTAAAACACAAACACAGATTAGCTAATCATGTAATTCTGATACCTGCATACCTTAACTCAAATTTTAAAATTAAATGCCACGCACACGATTTTAATTTCAAATTCAATGGAAGAATTTAAATTATAAAATTTACATCTGACAAACATTAATGACAATCTAAGGAGGTTTTAATGGACATAAATTATGATGTAGTAATATATTCTGGTGAACTAACCTTGTTTCCTGTAATTTATTCTTCAGCTGTTCAACAGCTTTCTCTAGTCCCTCCCTGAAATACAAGTTCCATGTCAAGTTAAACATAACAACAGACAAAGACATCATTTTAACCAGTGACAAACTGAATTTTATCAAACTCATGAAAATGAATAAAAACTTTAAATGTTTTCCATTCAATGTCAAAATATATCATTCATAGGGATAACAATAGATCCCAGAGGGATCTTGGCGCCCACCATTGAACGTTCTCTCTTCACTCAAAACATTTAATAACTTTATATAACACGATATAGATGGAGCAACCTGAAATTGTCAAAATCTAAGATGGCTGCCAGTCGGCCATATTGTTTTTCCGATCAGTCCAAAAATGCATTATGCATAAAAAAGTACCAAGGGAAAGTTTACGGAGGGAGGTATGGACGGACGCAGGCCAATTTGAATAGCCTACTATCTGATGATAGTGGGCTAAAATTCAAATTTTTTACTGCAGTAGCTGATATAAGGTTACTTACTTTTCTCTCTTTCCTGTTCGTTTGGTTCCTGTGACGGTTTCTTCTGCTGCTTCAACACACTGTGTACCCGCACCTACAGGTAAATATTTGATAACATTTTGTACATCTTACATTATAAATTAACAGACAACACCAATGTATTTACAATGTGAAATTTTATATTTTTGAAAGCAAGTTATCAGATTAAAATCCATTTTGATATTTGTGATATAACTGCTATCTTTCAAACTTTTGTAGATATGAAGTGATATCTATCCATGGCAGTGTGAACATATCACTTTATTTTTGACCAATGAGAATGTTATTGATTTTCTTATTGATGAGTTGTCAGGGCTCGACAATTACGCTTGTCCGACTTGTCCGTACCAGTACAAATCTCTGTCGGACAAGTACATCAGGATACTCACTTGCCCGCTCGGACAAGTGATTTTTAGCAGAAACTATGTTTTTAGAAATGGCAAAAAAGATTAAAATGTCTTTCTTACAAAATTCAAGAGTTGTTCATTTCGTTTTTCAATAAAATGTGACTTCAAAGAGATCGATTGCACGGAGGTAAGCTATTGGTATGTTATGTGAAAACCCAGATGTGTTCCAAATATGATAATCTGAATCGCTGTTGCGTTTGTATTTAAGAGATCGCCCTATATATAAGCGTTTACATGACAAAGATTGATCTGACTGTTTATATTGGAAACACGCTGACAGGTGTAATATGGATTTGACGAAATTTGGGTTCAGCGTAGCAGGAAACTCAAAGAGACAAAAACTTGATCATGAATGACATTTGCAGTGAAGTGCATTATAATGAAAAATCATAACTTATTTAGCAGTTGGCTTTGCAATGACATTTACAGTGAAGTGAATTATAATGAAAAAATCATTGTAATAATAAATAAAGACAACTGACACAGTTTTAAAGAGTTAACTTAATCTATTTCATTATTATAATATGATTATCATAATGGCAAACATTTTTCTGCAAGTTAGTGGGAAAAGTTTGGACAAGTGCATTTGGCTGTCGGACAAGTAGATTTTAGAATCATTTGCCCAAACGGACAAGTGTGAAAAAATAATATTGTAGAGCCCTGGTTGTTTTTCTGTTTTAAAGTATTCTTACCAGTTTCAGGTTTTATCTTTTTTATATCTTGGTTTTAATCATTTATCTCAATAGAGTTAGTTCTATTTTATGCTTTTTGAGAGAAGCTGTGTATAATACTGTTGACAATGTGTCATCTTTAAATGTTCTCTATATACCACAAAATAAGGTTCGACTCATGTAACTTTCATATTCAGCTTGTATGGCCCCCTGCTCACTCCTCGCCACCTCCACATCACCTGACTTTCTAATGACCTAATTGTCCGCTGGTTAGAGTCTGACAATGATTTCGTTTTCTCCTTCAACTTTTGGTTTTCTCCAGCCAGCTCACTCATTGATATCTACAATTTATACAGGCACATAGATTTTGAAATGATGAATATAAGACTCTTTCATATGTGTATATGTAGGATAGGGATATTCCACCCGAGGGGTCACAAATGTGGTGAAACCCGAGGCTTGCCGAGGGTTTTACCACATTTTGTGATCCCGAGGGTGGAATATCCCTATCCTACATACACACATAATGAAAGAGTCTTTTTCTCTCATATCACTACCAAATTTCTGGCAAAAGTATCCCTCAGCCAGCCCTTTTCTTCAATTTTTTTATTTTTTCATTTGACGTTTTTAATATATATTTAAATACTTATGCATGATATTCTGAAAGATCATACCCGATTTTGGCAAACTAAGTTTGCACACAAATTTTATTCCTTTTGTGGTTAAGTGATGAACGAATGAATTATTCGCCGATAAAAAAAATTGCCTTACTTGACCGACTTTAGACGTGGCTGTGATCAAATTGTCAACATCCGAGAAAAAGAAGTTCTATCAACATGCAATACTTTGAAAAAACGCTGAAATGAGTTTGATAGAATAACGAAGGTAAAGTCCGTCTGTACTGCACTGTAAGTTTAACTGTTACAACAAGCCTGTAGGCCTAGTCTAGTACAGTAGGCCTAACGGAGTTATATTTTCGCTCAGATGAAATGTCTTATTTTTTAACCATGTAGCCCTATTGGTTTATAGCTGATATGATATATATTTATTTCAGAAGGTGTGTATTTTTATAGTTAAATCCAACGTTTCAAAACCGACACCGACGATATAATAAATCTAAGGACTGTCAGATGTAAACACAAGCACACGACGTTGTAAGAGTTGCCCCCCTTGAACGCAGATTACTTCGCGCGCGTGAAATGCTATGTTTAACTGTTTAATGTTAGCTCAGTCGGTTAAAGTACCGGGTCATGTGATCTCAGGCGAAGACACTTAGTTGTTGTTTGACCCTTCCTACCGTGTCAGTCTGTGTTTCTTGGGAGGCTGAAAAGTGGGCCGGTCTGTGTTGTCATGGTTGTGTCCTTGACACTTTACCCGTATTGCTCTGGATGGTATGAGACAGGGCTACCATATGTTAGTCAGGTGAGGTAGTCACCAACTACTACAAGACCCGCCTCAAAATGACCCTGGCTGTTCACGAGGAGATAAAACTAGGAAACAAATAAGTATGGGAACACAACTACAAACAGCTCACCTTGTTTTCCTCCAACTGTTGGTTAAGATTCTCCATCTCACCTCGAAGGTGAGCATCTGAGGACCGCTGTTCTGTTTCCTGATGAAGAAATAAACAATGGTCATAGAAAGAGTGGAAGTACAACTCTGGTATATAAATGTATCTGGTTCACATAATAGAATATGGTTAATTACAGCTACAATATATCTCTGAGGAAAGAGGAAAATAGTAGCTCTGTTCAAAGTGATTAGTAACGCATTAATGCGTAAAAAGAAAAGAAAACATTTCTGGCATAAGTTTATCAAATATTCCACCTAACATTCATGTCAGTCTCAAGGGGAACTTTCAAAAGATAATTGAGAAACAGTCTACATTTCCAAGAAATAGTGGAATCAAAAACTGTTTAAAGGAAGATGGACTACATTCAAAAAACCTACTATGAGATAGTTGTGTACACCTAAAGCTGTAGTATTGTAATACAAAATTTTAATGTACAATATTTTCAAAGTGTAGATTATTATACTGTACAGTGTAAGATCAAACATCCATTTCTGTACCACATTATACTGTACAGTGTAAGATCAAACATCCATTTCTGTACCACATTATACTGTACAGTGTAAGATCAAACATCCATTTCTGTACCACATTATACTGTACAGTGTAAGATCAAACATCCATTTCTGTACCACATTATACTGTACAGTGTAAGATCAAACATCCATTTCTGTACCACATTATACTGTACAGTCTAAGATCAAACATCCATTTCTGTACCACATTATACTGTACAGTGTAAGATCAAACATCCATTTCTGTACCACATTATACTGTACAGTGTAAGATCAAACATCCATTTCTGTACCACATTATACTGTACAGTGTAAGATCAAACATCCATTTCTGTACCACATTATACTGTACAGTGTAAGATCAAACATCCATTTCTGTACCACATTATACTGTACAGTCTAAGATCAAACATCTATTTCTGTACCACATTATACTGTACAGTGTAAGATCAAACAGCCATTTCTGTACCACATTATACTGTACAGTGTAAGATCAAACATCTATTTCTGTACCACATTATACTGTACAGTGTAAGATCAAACAGCCATTTCTGTACCACATTATACTGTACAGTGTAAGATCAAACAGCCATTTCTGTACCACATTATACTGTACAGTGTAAGATCAAACATCCATTTCTGTACCACATTACATTGTTCCAAATCATGTCATATTTACAACCCACTCTACATATCATTTTAGAAATCCAGGTCAAAGATCACATTAACAGATCAATTTCTTCCTCCTGTCAAGGTCAAGTCTTCTTTCATTTACCTACCCATTTCTTAGCATCAGCAAGCTCCTTTTTAGTTTTGACCAGCATCTGTTTGAATTTGTTGCCTCTCTCTTCTGACTGGTTTCTTTGTTCATCAACAGCCTCTGTAGAAACACAAATACATCTCACAATGTTATCTTTAATGGAAATAAATGCCTGTTTATTCATTTTATTTCATAATGTAAGTATTATATATGATGTGTATGGACACCAGGTGCCTTGATCTAGATTAGTTTGTTCTGTGACGATGACGACGACGACGACGACGATGATGATGATGATGATGATGATGATGATGCAACAAAGAAATCCTGGAATACCAGGTACTTTTAATCTGGATGGATTTGTTCTCATTATGGTTTCAAGGAAGGCGATAGTGAAAGTAAAACTGACAATGAAATCCTTGTATGCAACAAAAGTCTACCTTAAAAGAGATTTGACTCTCTCTCTCTCTTATTCTCTATATATATTCAAGACAATTTACCTATCTGTTCCTGTAGAGACTTGACTCTCTCCTCCTTTCTCTTTATCTCCACCTTCAGCTCTCCTATAGCAGTGTCTTTCTCTGTCAACTGCATATTTAATGCCTGGACTGTCCGCTCGTAGTCTGCTATCTCCAGATCCATCATGTTACTCTGATTTGCTTCCTGTTATTATAGAAAAGAAGAATTCCACACAATTATAAGTCTTGTCATTCCTGTTTTGACGCTCTAAAATGGCCAAGATACTTAACAAAAAATACCAGAAACAAGAAGTATCTTTAAAAAAGATAAACGGCATAGTTTAAATGCTGGTGTTTATAATGTAAAACTTCTGGTGAAATGAATTAACGAACTACTTAATAAATGCGCAGTTTAAGCACGGATAACAAAATTATATCGGTTTGAATCATTTTTGGTGATAATAAGACAGCATTTGAATCAGGAATATGATTTTATTAATGTGTCATTTGAATAGATACATCCACTTATTCATCTTGCATTCAATCTTAATTTTGTTTCGTCTTTAACTGCATGTCTGCATTTTGCATTTACCGCTGCATTGACCAATCACATGCTTCATCTTGTTGACCAGTAACGCCACCTGTCGCGTCATATCCAAGAACAAAAGAAAATTATACGGCTATGCCGAAAAATAGGTCTTGTTACATGATTTTTGTGTATTGAAAAGTTATGAAGAATAAAAACATTACTGCCAATCCTCAAACCTTAGTTTAGGTTTTAGTATTCCATATGTCTTTGTTTACCATGATCCAAGTTTACCAAATATAGTCAAGGTATTACTTAAGCTGAACACAACTGACTAATATTGATACAAATGATTAAGTCTTAATAGGTAAAGATTTGCAAATACTTGTATAAATATGATAAAGCAAAGTGGATATAGTGAATGCTCTTTGTGACTCTGTGTTGTGCTATATCCGACAAAGTTATTTCAATCATCCACTTCCCCAATATATAAAACTGACCAAAATGTATTTTGTGGAATAATGTATATTTACCCATAACACCTGTGGTATGACCTATTTACCTGCAACACCTGTAGTATGACCTAATTACCATTTGATGGGAACAAGTGTGACGAGC
Organism: Pecten maximus; assembly: GCF_902652985.1. NCBI lineage: Eukaryota > Metazoa > Mollusca > Bivalvia > Pectinida > Pectinidae > Pecten > Pecten maximus. The sequence continues at coordinate 44,194,052 of NC_047020.1, forward strand.
TTGCTGTTGAGGTGACATTCAGTTGAAACAAATGTGACGAGCTTGCTGTTGAGGTGACATTTTCGGTGGGAGCAAGTGTGACGAGCTTGCTGTTGAAGTGACATTCGGTGGAAACAAGTGTGACGAGCTTGCTGTTGAAGTGACATTCGGTGGAAACAAATGTGACGAGCTTGCTGTTGAGGTGACATTTTCGGTGGGAGCAAGTGTGACGAGCTTGCTGTTGAAGTGACATTCGGTGGAAACAAGTGTGACGAGCTTGCTGTTGAGGTGACATTTTCGGTGGGAGCAAGTGTGACGAGCTTGCTGTTGAAGTGACATTCGGTGGAAACAAGTGTGACGAGCTTGCTGTTGAAGTGACATTCGGTGGAAACAAGTGTGACGAGCTTCACTACTGCCCAGCAAAGTCATTACAAATCTATTACAAACCCATTACAAAACCATTAAAAACACTGATTCCATTAAAATTGGCCATTATTTCTCGTTTCCATTTTTGGGACAAACCTGGAGTTAAGTAATGTAATGGGCATTATTTTTCTAAATTTCAATTACTTTCCTATTAATATTTTCTTTGTAATGGTCATTAACAAAATAATGGCCATTACTTCATGTTTTGTATTTTTCTTAATGGCCTTTATTCTGTTTGTAATGGCCATTAGAGTGGAGTCATCATAATGTTATGGCCATTACTAACTGTGGATTTTATGTACTCCCATAACATTTTCCATTTAATGGCCACAACAAATTATGATCACAATGTAATGGCAATTATTTATTGGTAACTTCATGTAATGCCCATTACATTTTCCATTTAATGGCCATAACAAATTATGATCACAATGCAATGGCCATTACTTATTGGTACCTTCATGTTATGCCCATTACATTTTCCATTTAATGGCCACAACAAATTATGAGCACAATGTAATGGCAATTACTTATTGGTAACTTCATGTAATGCCCATTACATTTTCCATTTAATGGTCATAACAAATTATGATCACAATGCAATGGCCATTACTTATTGGTACCTTTATGTAATGCCCATTACATTTTCCATTTAATGACCATAACAAATTATGGTCATAATGCAATAGCCATTACTTAATGGTACCTTTATGTAATGCCATTACATTTGTTATTCCGATGTGCAATTCCTCATAAGTAACATTTTTTTTCTTGTAATGGCCATTACAAATATTACAAATATCATCACATCATATTGTAATATATATGACAATGTTTAATATACTACCATGAATTGTTGACCTTAAATTAATGTATTATTTCAGTATCTTATTTTTCATTATATTGTTATTGTTGAATTCCATGTCTATATTACAATTTTGTTGTTGGCTTAAAGAAGAATAAGGAAACTGTACAGGCTTACTAAACCCCTTCACAATAAAAAAAACTTCAAATTTCCCGCCAAATTTTCCCGCCAAATTTTTCCCGCCCATTAACTTCAAGCAGGAGAGTTCCAATACATGGCAGCCATGAGGCTTTTCACACACATATGAACAACATGTTATTTTACAAATGAAGGAAAGTATTTATCTTTAATACCTGGTTCATGATTAATACAAGACTACCAGGAAATGAAATATTCAACTCTGGAAGTATGTCAACCTGTTTATAGGTAAGAATTAACTTAAAACCAATCACCATGCATGTGACCTAAATTTACATAGTGTACATTATATTCAAACAGCTTTGGCATTTCTTAAATTGTATTGCCTATTCAACCAAATTGTACAAACACACATCATATGTACATTGAGAATTAATGCAATAATGAACATAAATCACTCTTACATGTATCTGAAGAATATTAAAAGGATTTTGGGTCCACATGATTGTGTACTGTGAATACCCATTTTTGAAGCAGTTATCAATTTGAAACAAATGATGGATCACTTTGAATGCAATTTTTAATGGAAGGACTACATGTACAACGATATTGTCAAACATGCATAGTGATACAGTTCATGATGAACTTTGATGAAATTAAGTGGTAAAATGCATTTTCTAAATTTTCTGAATGCGTCTAATGTAATGGTCACATGTAGGTCCATTAATTTTGTATACCTGTATATATATAATGGCCATTACACTTTTGTTTGTAAAAACGTAATGGCCATTACCATTGTGTTGATCTTTAAACAGTTTTTGTACTTTAAAAGTAATGGTCATTATATATTTTTAAAAATTATGGCCATTAAAGTGTATTTTCTTGTAATGGTCTTTTAGTTTTGTACACCTTTAATGGCCATTACACCTTTTCTGATGAAATGTAATGGCCATTACAGAGTACACTTCAGAAAGTAATGACACTGTTAATGGGCATTACAAAAATGGTTTTGCTCCAAACCTAATGGCCATTACATTACACCAAAATGTTTAATGCCCATTACACCATAAGGTTTGATGCCCATTACATTGAAGACTAATTATTGATGGCCCTATTACATTGTAATGGCAATTACTTAGTGAAAACTTTAATGGGTTTGTAATGGGCAATTTGACAGTGGTGATAAGAGTTAATGACTATTAATGTTTTTGTCAAACCATTAAAATCCTTAAAATGCATTTAATTTTTTTTCAGACCCATTAATTTTGTACCTTTAATAGTCATTAATGTTAAATTAAAAGCCATTATTAAAATAATTAATGATCATTATAAATGTTTTGTTAATAGCCATTAAAATGTATTAATTAAGTACCATGAACTAATTGATTTGTTTCAACCCTTTGATGATCATTAAAATTGAAAACTGTCACATTTAAAGACTATCAAACTTGTATTAAAATTTTTCAATTAATAGCAATTAAAGGTACAAAATTAATAGCATGATTGATGGTTTTATGATGGGAAATTTTAATGGGGTTTTTAATGGCCGTTTTAAGGGCTTGGGTATGCAGTAGTGCTTGCTGTTGAAGTGACATTCGGTGGAAACAAGTGTGACGAGCTTGCTGTTGAGGTGATATTTTGCTGCGATTAGTTAAGTGAAGAGTTTGGTAAACTTGCAAAACTTTGAAGACTTGTTGTATCCTCTTGGGAGTCTGAATAGTACAAAGAACTATAGTCTGGAATCTGGAGAATAAAAACAAAGAATAAATCATCAATACTTTTATAAATCTCACACAAGATGGAAATATCACATAACTTACAATTCACTTTTGAAATTGATGGAAACAATCTAAATTGGTGATATTCTTATTTGGTACCTCTTTCTTTGGTGATGTTAAATATGATGCCATTATAAGCAATGACATTGCAATGGAAACCATGGGAACCGTCAGTCCTGGTACAAAGTAGGTCATACTTCATTTATACAGTATAACAAAAATTAATACAGATTTTATTACACTGATAACAGGTAGTTCATTGGATCATTTTGTATACTAGAGGGTGACACCTGAAGGATGTCACAGATGGAATGAAGTGTAGTAAGGGCCGATAACTCTGTGTGAGCACGTTTTGTCAAAATCAATCAATATCTAAATTTCGACCAATAAAAAGACTGTGTTGCTCGTAAAGGCAACAAAACGCATAAAGTTGAATTTTCAGTCCCCTTAATATCCCCATATATCAAATCTAATTAAAATTGAACATTTTCTACATTTCGACCAATGATAGACCAGGAATTGGCGACCATTTTGTTTAAACGTGAAGTGAGGCTACGAGAGCGACCGGTGTTCAATGATGTACCTATATACCAAATATCATCAAAATCAGATGATATCGGAATCTGGACCAATCAGAGGCCGAGAATTGGGGCAACGAGAGGTATCGTGTGGAAATAAGTACCAAAATACTAAATTTTATTAAAATCAAACGATATCTAAATCCGGACCAATCAGAGGCCGAGAATTGGCGGCCATTTTGTTTAAATGTGAAATTGAGGCTACAAGAGAGACTTGTGTCCAAAGATGTTCCTACATATCAAATTTCATCAAAATCGAACAATATCTAAATTTGGACCAATCAGAGGCCATGAATTGGCGGCCATTTGGTTTAATTGTGAAAGTGAGGCTTTGAGAGGGACCGGTGTCCATTGATGAACTTAGATACCAAGTTTCATCAAAATCGGACGATATCTAAACCCGGACCAATCAGAGGCTGAGAATTGGCGGCCATCTTGTTTAAATGTAAAATTGAGGCCACAAGAGGGACTTGTGCCCAAGGATTCAGTGGTTAATCTAGACCAATTTTACTACCGAAATTGGGTAGTATTCCCCACTGATGGTGTTTTCCCCTTTGAATGAAAACAAATTCCCCATCAAGAAAAAATGCCATAAAACAGGGGAAAATTCTCCAAAACAGGGGAAATCCCCCAAATTTAATGAAATATGTAAGAATTATAGCAAATAATAGCTGTCAAATGTTAAAATTTAAAGAATAATTCAAGACACTGCCGTCCCTTTATTTCCCCTAAATTTCATAATGGGTAGTATTCCCCAAATCCTAGATTAGCCCCTGAGGATGTTCCTACATATCAAATTTCATCAAAATCGAAAATATCTAAATCTGGACCAATCAGAGGCCGATAATTGGCGGCCATTTCGCTTAAATGTGAAATTGAGGCTACAAGAGGGACTTGTGTCCAAGGATGTTTCTATATATCAAATTTCATCAAAATCGAACAATATTTGAATTTTGACAAAGGATTGGCAGCCATTTTGTTTAAATGTGAAAGGGAGGCTACGAGAGGGACCGGTGTCTAATGATGTACCTACATACCAAATTTCATCAAAATCAAACAATATCACAATTTCCACCAATAATTAGAAGCCTCTGAGTGTCAAATTTCATTAAGTGGAGGACTTAATTATGTATTGGTTATAATTATAAGTTATCTTGTAATAATTCTCACAATTCTACAGGTTTCTGGAATATGGCACGTTGATTTAATTAGCATCTATCCAATCCCAATATCTCGTGTGTTATTCAATGAGGTAGCCACCGACTATTACAAGCAGATCCTGACTCTAGATCTTCATATGGCGATAAACCCAGCTAACAAACAATAGATTATGCACTTGTAACCCTGCAAATACTAGCCGCAATATGCCGCTCAACTAGAGAGATCTTCAATTTAGTTCAATCGGTTGAGCATAAGACTAGTAAGCCAGAGGTCCCGGGTTTGATTCCTAGCAGAGGCAGTGATTTAAATTTAATTAATCGATCATGCGCTCTGTTACATTGGCGCCCACGTAGAGTCCCAGGAATAATAATCAGGAATGCTCCACAAGCATCACGAGTTCTTTCCTGGAGGGGGAATATGTAACCTGGTAAATACTAGCCGCAATATACCGCTCAGCTAGAGAGATCTTCTCTATAGCTCGCTCGGTTGAGCGTAAGACTAGTAAGCCAGAGGTCCTGGGTTTGATTCCTAGCGATGACAATTTAAATTTAATTAATCATGCGCTCTGTTACACACCCACAGTAATCTAATCAATAAAATAGTGACATGCCATCTAAGATTTTAAAATGTCATGTAAATGATGTCAAAATCCTGTGTCCAAAATTTAAGAGTTCACAAAGCGGGCAAAATCAACCAGTATTCAGCCTATATGGATTATGCCATACCCAATCAGTCATTTTGAGTTTGTTATAAAACATTGAATAATTTATTCAGTAATCACTTCATTATAACTGATAATTAATTGAATACATGAGACCAGGTGAGCAAGTTATCTGTTTTTATCTTTAAATTTGCCAGATCACAAATAAGGTAATTAGCAAGTTTCAAATTTTAAGTGAATTTGAGCTAAAATTCATTTTAATGAAGCTTAATCAAGCGTAAAAAATCATGTTTTTTTTAACCTCTTATGAGGTAGCAGTGTACACCAGTTTGGCGGGTTTCTGAAAAATAAGTGGCATCTCTTAGTTTGAGGCTGGGTAGTAGTTGGTGACTACCTCACTGAACAACATGCAGGAGGCCTGTCGCGTTCCATCGATTAACAGCACTGAAAATAAATGACATGCCTTACTCTTAACTATGTTTGTGTTGTTATGTTTGCTGGGATTATCACCCCCTGAACAGCCAGTGTCATTTTGAGGTAGGGTCTCCTTGTAGTAGCTAGTGACTACCTCACTTAACAACATATAGGAGGCCCTTCACATGCCATCAAGAACATATTTTTTTCACATGTAAATAAAAAATTAAAATATGTTGGTATGGTACAGTATTTGAGGTAAAAATATTTGAAAATTTACTCATGTTTACCTGTTTGTAAATGATAATTTGAATCAGAATATTTTGTAAAATAGTGATAAGATATTGGGAGTTTTGTAATTTTATCAAGTAATATTATATAATATCTTTTGCAATAAGTTAAAATTGATTTAAAAAGATAATAAAAAATTACACTTCATGTTTTCATACCCAAAATAACCGAGTTTAACTTAATGCAACATAATAATTGACAATATTTTAGTATGAATTTATCAGAACAGCTTTCTCGCACATTGTTTTCTTTGGTGCATGCGAGCGAAAGGTTTAAATATGTAGGTATGCTATTTGAGGCAAAGATACTTGAAAATCCACTAATTTTCCTGTGTGCAGATGACATTTCGAGGACTATTTTGTAAAATTGTGATAGCTGAATTCTGGTTACTCTGATTTTGTCAAATAATTTTCTATAATACCTTTTGTAATAAGTTGAAATTAATTTTAAATCAAAATTTTACAAAAAATAACATAACATGTTTTAACACCAAAATTAACTTAACTTAATGCGACATAATAATTATAGACAATATTTTAGCATAAATTTGTCAGAACAGCTTTCTCGCACATTATTTCCTTCGGCGCATGCGAGCAAAAGGTTTAAATATGTTGGTATGGTATTTGAGGCAAAGATATTTGAAAATCCACTAATTTCTACCTGTGTGCAGATGAAATTTTGAAGACTGATTTGTAAACACTGTGAAAGTTGAATTCTGGTAACTCTGATTTTGTCAAATAATTTGCTATAATACCTTTTGTAATAAGTTTAAATGAATTTTAAAACAAAAATATTACAAAACAAATTACATGACATGTTTTCACACCCTGTAACTGAGTTTAACTTAATGTAACATAATAATTCACAATATTTTAGCATAAATTTGTCAGAACAGCTTTTTTGCATTAATCAATTCTTCGGTGTATGCAAGCGAAAGATTTAAATATGTTGTATGGTATATGAAACAAAGAGTTTGAAAATTTACTATATTAATTTTGTTTATTTACATGTATGCAAAAGACGATATGATTTAACCTGTCCAAATGCACAGTCTCAATCAAGGGCATGTTACAGACTTTAATTTCAAGTTGTAAACATTTAAATATAATAGACCAGTACTATACTATTTCATTAAAAATTTCAAAAATGAATTAATTGCAAAAAAAAAAGTTGTTGATAATGTAATGTGAAGCAAATAATTTGAATAGTTTGAACTGGTCTATCAAATCGTAAAATGTCACACTGGCTGACGTTATTGAATATTCCATGCAGGAAGTTTCCAGTCCGCAGTGTAGATGGTTCAATTTAAATAGTTCTACAAAATTAAATGAAATCTTAGTCATATTTACATTATTTTAGCATATTTTATCATACTACATTCTACATATGATTGTAGTGATTTGTATAATGTTCATCGATAATGCTAGTCTTTCTCGTGCGAGTATATACTGTCAGTATAGGTAGTAAGACAGACGTGCCCGAGAAAGGCATCCCTTCACCGCGGGACTCTAGTAAGTCTATGTCAGTATATCATCGGTAAAAATCAAAAATTATATTTCATTTCTTTTTTCACAAAGTAATTCATATATCAGAGAAGTTGCAGAGTAGTAGTCTCAGGTGTGCTCGTTCACGAGATAGCCTAGTGTCTGAGAGAACATGGTTCTGTGTATATTTAATTTGTCACCTCAATCTGGAGATTCCCGTTGGTTTTTTTAGACGTAAACAAGCATCACTGGCGAGGCTATACAAATACACAGACTATCGAAATATCAAATCAATTAAATTTGGAGACAAAGTAGGCCTATCCCTTCAGTAAATAGCAAATAAACGGGAACTATTCTTCGTGCATATCTACTGTCGTTTGTTTATATCAACGTAAACAAACAAGTTTACTTACTGTCAGCGTTAGGCCTACGAGGCTTCAGGAATTTGACATTCTGAACGCTGGTTTGATTTTTCGCATGCATGTTTGTGAAAAGCAACATACAATGATCGTGACAAAGCATCTATATCCTGGAGCATTGCCTCTGATATTGAAAAAATAGCAATATATACTGGCAGTAACAGTAAAATACAACTGAACCCAGCTCACCAAGCACTTCAATCAAAATGCGGCTTCCACAACAAACTTTCGTGACGAGTTCAGGATGGGCGTTACGTCATCAGAACATGCGATCGTCTGCTATAGCAAAATACCACTGTTGAGTGGAAAAATACTGAGAAGGTAGAAAAAAAAGGCCATTTTCAAAACAACATTGTGACCGTTCTGATAAAGATATTGAAAAACTAAAAAGACGGTTTTCTTCAGGAAACATTTATCTATTTACATGTGCATTGTATATGTTTCTGGATTTTTTTTCGAATTTTGAGGGTGGTTTTAACAGAACCTCTTAGTCAAAATGACGATTTTGGCATGTTTGACCCAAAATATCTCATCATTACGAATTTCCACAGGGATACCAGATACATCCAGACCTAGATGGAGCCGAGTTTTACAATGGTTCAAAAGCCCATCAAAATTGTATGTGTCATTTTTTCCACCCCCAAATTGCTACAATAGCCGGCAAAAATCGGGAATTAGCTCGTACTATCATTACTAACTAATGAGTTATCGCCCCTCACTACACTTCATTCTTTATTGTAATACCCTTGAAAATCCAAATAAAATGTTGTGTGATGTTTGAGATAAGATCTGTCAGACATAAATTAAAGTTCATATGCCATACATATTAATTGTGCAACATGTCTCACTTAGACAGACTGATGAAAGGAATTTGAGTTTTTGCACGGAAACCTCTGTGCAGACGCCGACAGTGAAAGTGTTGCCTGTTTTTTGCATTTCATTTGTGGGAATATATATCAACTATCATTTTGTGATTTTAATTTAAACACATTACCAGTAGTTTCCAAGATGTTCTGCAGGATATAAAGTGATACTCAATTTATTAGAAGTGTCCAGTGTCATACAACTAGTTTTACAAGTTTTAATAGGGAAATAATAAGCTGTTTTTTTCGTCACAGATAACATGTCCGTCACTTTTCATTTGTGCCGCCATCTTGAATTCAGAACGAGACGCACCCATCACACAGGGGACAGTGTTGGAAAATAAGACTTGTTTTATGCTTTGTCCATCATTAATAATTATTTTAAAAACTTAATTAAATTCTAAAATGTTACATATGTGTGATTGATCTTGTTAGACGCGTGCCTTTGCAATAATAACGAAAACATGTATATTTTCCCACTTTACTTCTGTTTCCCAGGTAACAGGTCGTTTCGGTAACAAGTCGTTTCGGGACTTTTTCGGAAGTCGTTTCGGGACATTCGGAAGTCGTTTCGGTAGAAGTTCGGGTCGTTTCGGGAGATAATTTTCAGCTGTTAACTTCTTCGAACAAACGAAATGTATAAATTTCATAGCTTTACAAGTAAACTTTGCAATCAATATGATAACATTTGACAATGATAGTAATAATGGTATTATCAAATAGTGAGAAGTAAGAAGTAAAACGTGTAAATTTCTTCGCCAAAAAAAAACTTTAAATTAAAAGGTCTGTTTTTCATTTTGTTGCTTTCTGTTTCTAGCTGGATAGAGATTTCGTTGAATCGACAGCTCCTGGTTTTATGTTGAGGGACCTGAATGTGAATGAACGCCGCCATCTTATTCTTGCAACAGACCATCAACTCAGCCTCCTTGCGAAGACCAAGACCTGGTACATGGATGCAACGTTCCACGTGGTCAAGCCTCCCTTCACACAGCTGTTTAGTATCCATGGGTTCATTAGGTCTGGTTCCAGCATGAAACAGATACCTCTGGCATTCTGTTTTATGTCTGGAAAGCGAACAGAGGATTATTATGAGGTAATTACAGCAAAGGTCTATACATATCAAATGTTGCAATATTTAAGATAACTAATTTATCAAAACAATTTAATTCATTTATGATACACTAATATATAAATAATAAAATAAATTATGGATAACAAATAATACCTCTTTTTTATGATCATTTTCCAAATCATAATTCTGTATTTTTTTGTAGGTACTTCGATCCATCGACCGCCAACTGCCTGATGACATCCGTCTGGAACTGTGCGTTGTGGACTTCGAGGCAGCCGTGTGGCAGGCTATCCGCCAGAGATATCCGGACTGTCGGATACAGGGTTGTGCATTCCACTGGTCACAGGCTGTGTTCCGGAAAGTTCAGGAGCTCGGATTACAGGTATTGTAAAGTGTATAGGTTAAGAAATTAGTTATTGAAATAAATAGTTAAATAGAATATTTGAATTTCTCGTAAAAAGTATATACCTATATCTGAATATAAAAGAAAAAAAAGAAAATTTTGTATGTAGTTTTAAATCATATAATACTGAAGTTATTGTGACAGTAACATTACATTTTTCTTATTATTTCAGACTGCCTACAACGAGAGAGGAGATGTGTACGATTTCATTCGGCAAGTGATGTGTCTCCCGTTCCTTCCATCAGAACAGATTGTGGAGACTTTCATGAGGCTGGATGACCGCGTCACATCACCGGCATTAGCATCCCTGATGGATTATATCGACAGAACATGGATTCGAAGCAGGTGCGTTAAAATAAGGGGTTGGAAGAAATAACTATTTGTATAATGTAACATATATATATTAGTTTTGAAATCATATTTTTTCGAAAATAGCATACAGTGTAATCCGATATTATTTTACTATAAAGTAAAACCTAAAAACGATGTTATTATTTAGTCGCATTACTAATTCATTCTTTGTTTCTCTACAGAACTTTCCCCGTCAGCTCGTGGTCCATTTTCATGTCGGCTATTAGAACCAACAACGACGTAGAACAACCGGTTGAATTCCCGAGTCAACATCAGGGGTCCCGTTCCATTTTATCTGTTGTTGCAGGAGCTCTTCAGGGAAGCCACCGCGATCCCCCTTCAATCAAAGATGGTTTGCGAGAACAAGCTCGCAAGATACCAGCGCAAGAAAACACGGGACATTCAGAGGGAAGTCTTTCGTTTGTGGGGACAGTATACAGATGGTGAGGTTTCAACCTCCCAGCTGATGCGGAGGATAGGACGTTTGTTACATTGAAAGTGTGTTTATGTAGATGAACTGTAGTGTTGTGTTGTGTAGCGTTGTGTAGTGCTATGTTGTGCTGATGTAGTGCTATAGTAGTGAAGAACATTTTGTTTATAGATATGTATATAGCTTGTAGTGCTGAATGAACATTTTGTTAGTTTATTTCCAGGATGGTCCAATCATGCAATGTTAATTTATGTAGCGCTTATGTAGTTCTCTCGTAGTTTTGTTCATAGATATGTTTATAGATTGTAGTGTTAATAGATATCATGAATTAAAATTAAAAAAAAATTAAAAAATATTAATAATAAAAAAAAGTAAAAAAAAATAAAAAAAATATGGGGCTTCAGAAAAGCAGGGTCCACGTCCCGAGTCCTGGGTACACAGATATACATGTATATTATATATTAATTTATTGTGTAGCGAATGCTTTTCAACAGCATGTCATATAATATATGCATTTATGTGGTAACTTGTTTTTATTATTAATTGATTTATATTATATAATTTCATTTTACATCATTGTTATTTTTATGAGTTATAATAAAATTATTGTTTGTTACACTGATCTTTTTACACTGTTATATTTGCTTGTTATTAATGATAATAAAAACATTACATGTGCGTTGTGGTTTTGTGCTGATTTTCCATAATATTCTCATGTAGTTTTATGCAGCTTCGGGTCAAAAGTCTTTCCGTAACATTACAGAAATATTTCCTAGAGAAAAAAAAGAATATATTAGCCTACCAAATGGATGTTAACTACGCAGACTTTTGACCCGTGGCACGTGGCAGAGTTCATCACAACCCGGAAGAAAAAACGTAGTAAGGGACATAACCCTAACTATCGTAAAGAAACATACAGATGTTGAACCAAACAACAGAACTGCAATTAATACAATTATGATAGAATATAAATTATTTTAGAAGTCTACCGAAACGTCCTATCAATGTCCCGAAATATCTTGGAAATGTACCGAAACGACTCGATACGACTTCGAGTCGTTTCGGTAGTCCCGAAACGACTTGTTACCGAAACGACTTGTTACCGAAACGACTTGTTACCGAAACGACTAGCATTCGTTTCCCACGATGATTCTGCAGCTGTTGGATTCGTGTAAAGATAAAAGGCACATAGCAAAACGTTCAACAAACCTAAATCAGCTTCATTCGGAACAAAAGAACACAGGTTTACCCTACTCCAATAATATTAGAGGTTTACACGACAAGAAACTTTTGACAGGCTGTCATGTAACCTCTAATCACCACCGCACATAAAACCTGTTGCTGTGACCCACCTAATTAAAGTCGTTCAAAAGTTATCTTTACTCACATTTCATATGATCTGACTTACCTTATTCAATTTATCTATCATAAATACACAAAGTTACACAACGTGTGTCCATATCTATATCCAAGATCAGTGATTATTAGCCTCTTTTGTCGTTTAAGCCGTTGGTAATCCGTATTTTATAATGACTGGAACAGCAAAGTTGTTTTAGTGACCCAATATTTGAACACAGCAGGTTGCAAGTGAATTATTGTGGATATAATTATATTTAAGAGGTGTTCATCAACAGTTTGTGCATAAATGGATTGATACTTCATCAACAAGTAAGCGTACACATATTTGTTAACATGAATTATCGTTTTAGTTGGTTTATGACACTTTTTTGTCGCGCCCCAGAATCAGGGCGCTGGCAGCTACAAGAAAAACACGCTGAGGGGATATGAGGTCGCAATATCCACCAATGTAATCAGGTGGAATAAGACCTCATATACGTATAGGAGTAAGGTTTACCCTTAAACTCAGTGGTAATATAGACCTACTCTCAAACGCCACAATCGACCCCACGACCATGAAACTTCCGAACGATTCGTGACGAGTTAAGTCCCCTTGCTTTGGCATAGCTACAAGAGATTTCAGAGGGATCTTGGTGCCCATCAAGTCTATTTAGCGGGAACAAAATTGAACATCAAATGTCAAAATTAAAGATGGCGTCTTGCCGGCCATGTTGGTTTCCAAAATTCAATATGCTTATCTAGGGACAAATGGGACTAACTTAAAAATGTTCTAATATTTGCATAAATGCACACCACTTTCATCTGTAATTCAAAATATCTAATACCAGATATATAATTATCACAAGTTTAAAGGTACAATCAAATCAAATACTAAAAATAGCTTCATTATCACATAAATCAAACCTTTCTATATTGAGCCACTCATTAACAATACCTACAGAAAGACGTCACGATCTTAAGTTAGGACAGTGCACTTTTATTAGTACCTGATACTGTTTACTCACCATGCATCATAAATATAGACGAATACTTCTAGTTGCAGAATAGAAAATATGTCCAAATGATTGTGTCTTGACAATGTCAAGGCAAGATATATTTCATCGTTGCTGGCACAAAAACATGCATTCCCGTCATTCAGTAAACAATGTGAAGTAGTTTGTGATCTTGCAAAGACAGTACCACAACTCTAAAGTCAATGTGCTGTTTAAATGTTATCAGAAATCCATTTTGGTTATTCATTCAAAGAAAATTCATCGGCAAATGCTTTTTCGACATTAATTCCATCAGTGTCAAAGAACAAAATCTTGCATTTACATTTCGAGTCTACACAGTGAAATGCTATCGCCATGTTTTATGTTTGATACTTTCACATGTTTTTGAGAAATAACTTACCTTGCTTCTGCTTTCCTCACAATATAGGCCCTACCCTGCTTTACGACCCCGCAGAGTATTTTCGCGCAAAAATCATAACGTGTTATTGCTACAACTTAGAAACATTCCGAACAGAAATTTCCCATGATTCCTGACCCTTATTTCCGTTTCCGTTGGACCCATCTTGGATTGAACAGCAACACGTGGTTTGAGGCGGCCAAGACTTCTTGAATTCCACGAGGTGAAATAATTTATAAATTGTTATATGATGTTAGTATGACATTTGATATCAAGTGTATAACAAAGGGTTTTGGAATATGCTCTTTTCACTGGCGGTAATAATTTGGCAGAAAAATCAAGCGATTCGTTGTTTACAGTGGGTTGCATTTTGAAATGTAAACAAATAATAATGCCGGGGGGGGGGGTCCCTCATTTTAATACCATCTAACAAGTACCCCTTATGAGGGCAATTTGTTTTGGTGGTCTCTTCATCTTGCCTGATATCTAAAATAGACGTTTGGTATAATATTTCAAATCGCCATGTGATTTTGAAGACACAAGAGGACAATTTACAACTGCACCTCATTCATGGTAAAAATCCACCCTCCTTCCATGCACCTGTATACGGTTACCCGTGCAGTTGAATATACAAATAGAGATACAATACAAATTATTGATTCAACAAACCAGGGCCATCATTGGGCAATACATAATTTGATTGGAAGATAGCCTGGCATCCACCTTTCAAAAGCCACTGCCCCCCCTCCCCTTTCGCACCCTTCCCAAATTAAAGTAGAAGTACAGTTGTATATCTTCAAGGAGAAAAGAGTACTGAGTAGGTCTAGTGTTTACTATTCTCTATCTAAAATGTGAATAAACAGCAATGTTGATTTGGCATGATAGCACAGCTAGACAGATGCTTCTATTTGAAAAAAGCATTACAACGTTTTTAATATGAATTTTTTTTATCAACCTGCTATGATTTTCTTAAAACAGAAACAAGTGGAATCACTTTACCATTTTAGCATCTAAGAAAGATTGTTTTTCAACTTTACCAACAGGTTATGGAAAGTCCTTGATGTATGAACTGTTGCCCTTTTTTGTTGAAGATTGTGTTGTTGTGGTAATTTGTCCACTGAATTCGATTATTTCTCAAGAACTATCAAAGCTAGGAAATTTGCCCATCAAGAAAAGTACTCATCAGAAATTTGAATCAGGAAATTTGGC
>NC_047020.1:44209761-44231739 GCF_902652985.1 Pecten maximus
AAGCCTTCTTGGGTGAATGGGGAACCAATTTTGTATAAACGGTGGGTCTGGCCCCCCAGGGGCCTTAGGGGCGGGGCCCGATAGGAGAAATATAGCAAATTCTTTAAAATCCTTCTTCTTCTGTAGAAATGAAGGGATTTGATTCATATTTGGTTTGAAGCATCCTTGGGTGAAGGGGAACCAATTTTGTATAAACGGTGGGTCTGGCCCCCCAGGGGCCTGGGGGGTGGGGCCCAATAGGGGAATATTGCATATTCTTTAAAATCCTTCTTCTTCTGCAGGAATAAAGGGATTTGATCCATGTTTGGTCTGAAGCATTCTTGGGTGAAGGGGAACCAATTTTGTATAAACGGTGGGTCTGGCCTCCTAGGGGCCTGAGGGGCGGGGCCCAATAGGGGAAATATAGCAAATTCTTTGAAATCCTTCTTCTTCTGTAGGAATGAAGGGATTTGATTCATATTTGGTTTGAAGCATCCTTGGGTGAAGGGGAACCAATTTTGTATAAACGGCGGGTCTGGCCCCCAGGGGCCTGGGGGGTGGGGCCCAATAGGGGAATATTGCATATTCTTTAAAATCCTTCTTCTTCTGCAGGAATAAAGGGATTTGATCCATGTTTGGTCTGAAGCATTCTTGGGTGAAGGGGAACCAATTTTGTATAAACGGTGGGTCTGGCCTCCTAGGGGCCTGAGGGGCGGGGCCCAATAGGGGAAATATAGCAAATTCTTTGAAATCCTTCTTCTTCTGTAGGAATAAAGGGATTTGATCCATATTTGGTCTGAAACATCCTTGGGTGAAGGGGAACCAATTTTGTATAAACGGTGGGTCTGGCCCCCAGGGCCCTTAGGGGCGGGGCCCAATAGGGGAAATATAGCAAATTCTTCAAAATCCTTCTTCTTCTGTAGAAATGAAGGGATTTGATTCATATTTGGTCTGAAGCCTCCTTGGGTGAAGGGGAACCAATTTTGTATAAACGGTGGGTCTAGCCTCCCAGGGACCTGAGGGGTGGGGCCCAATAGGGGAATATAGCATATTTTTTTTAAATCCTTCTTCTTCTACAGGAATAAAGGGATTTGATCCATGTTTGGTCTGAAGCATCCTTGGGTGAAGGGGAACCAATTTTGTATAAACGGTGGGTCTGGCCTCCCAGGGCCTGGGGGGTGGGGCCCAATAGGGGAATATAGCATATTCTTTAAAATCCTTCTTCTTATGCAGGAATAAAGGGATTTGATCCATGTTTGGTCTGAAGCATCCTTGGGTGAAGGGGAACCAATTTTGTATAAACGATGGGTCGGCCTCTCAGGGGCCTGAGGGGCGGGGCCCAATAGGGGAAATATAGCAAATTCTTTGAAATCCTTCTTCTTCCGTAGGAATAAAGGGATTTGATCCATATTTGGTCTGAAACATCCTTGGGTGAAGGGAAACCAATTTTGTATAAATGGTTGGTCTGGCCCCCAGGGGCCTTAGGGGTGGGGCCCAATAGGGGAAATAGGGTTAATCCTTTAAATCGCTACTAGTCATAAAGTTATAAATGAATTTGAACCAAATTTGGTCAGTAACATTCTTGGGAGAAGGGGAACAGAGTTTGTATACATTTTTACTCTGAACCCCCAGGGGCCTGAGGGGCGGAGCCAAATATGGGAAATAGAGATTAGTCTTTAAATCGCTACTGGTCATAAAATTTTTCATGGATTTTAATTAGATTTGGTCAGGAACATCCTTGGGGGAAGGGGAACCGAGTTTGTATAAATTTTTACTCTGAACCCTCAGGGGCCTGAGGGGCGGGGCCAAATAGGGAAAATAGGGTTAATCCTTTAAATCGCTACTAGTCATAAAGTTATGAATGAATTTGAACCAAATTTGGTCAGGAACATTATTGGGAGAAGGGGAACAGAGTTTGTATAAATTTTTACTCTGAATCCCCAGGGGCCTGAGGGGCGGGGCCAAATAGAGGAAATAGGGTTAATCATTTAAATCGCTACTAGTCATAAAGTTATGGATGAATTTGAACTGGAACATCCTTGGGAGAAGGGGGAACAGAGTTTGTATAAATTTTTACTCTGAACCCCCAGGGGCCTGAGGGGCGGAGTCTAAGAGGCCCAAGGGTCTTTCCCCAGCCTAAGGGACTTAGTTTCTTCAAACACAATTAGGTTGTAAAAATAATCCATAGGGTCTTTCAGTCCCTTAGAGAGTATGTGTATGAATAAATTGAACATGAACATTATTTTGACATTTGGTCAAATCCAACCAGGTGAGCGATACAGGCCCCATGGGCCTCTTGTTTTTTAGGTGTAATGCTGAGCCAATAGTAAATCTTGTTCTTTACACTTGTAGTGCAAATAACAAGTTGTGTTCCAACGACATAAAATGTACTAAACATGTATGGTCTCATATATACTTGTTATTATATAGCTGTTTTATGTTTGCTCTGTTTCTCGGTCGTTGGAAACCTCAAAGCTTGTGTGAACGCTCTCATGAGGTTCATAAATCCTTGTGTCCCTTTTGGATTTGTATTACGGGTTATGGTGCTCAAACGATAAGCCTTTGGTGCCTCAGATACAGACATGATGTTTGTTACTGTGTTACGAGTTATGGTGCTTATCCAAACAAGCTATGGTGCTTATCCAATAAACCTGTGGTGCTTAATTTACAGTCATTGAGGATGTTTATTACTGTGTTACAGGTTATGGTGCTTCTCTAATGAAATCGTAGTGCTTAATATACAGTCATAGATGACGTTTGTTACTGTGATATGGGTTATGATGCTTATCAAATAAGCCCATGGTGCTTCATATAGGATCCTTGATACTTTGTTACGGGATATAGTACTTATCCGATAAACCTATAGTGCTTAATATACGGTCACTGATTCTAATTGTTAATGTGATACCGGTTATAATGCTTATGGTATGGGTGGTGATGCTTGTTGGTCAGAAAATGTATGGTGCTTAATGCTTTGAGGTGTTATCTGTAGTGTTATGGGTGGTGGTTCTTATTTATTAGTTATCTTTCGTGTTAAGGGTGGTGGTGCTTGTTGGTCAGAAATCTCATGGTGCCTAATTCTTAAAGGTTTTATGTATTGTGTTAAAGGTTGTGGTGCTTAATTCTTGAAGGTTTATCTGTTGTGTTATGGGTGGTGGTGCTTGTGGGCCAGAAATCTCATGGTGCCTAATTCTTAAAGGTTTTATGTATTGTGTTACAGGTTGTGGTGCTTAATTCTTGAAGGTTTTATCTGTTGTGTTATGGGTGGTGGTGCTTGTGGGTCAGAAATGTCATGGTGCCTAATTTTTAAAGGTTTTGTATGTTGTGTTATGAGCTGTGGTGCCTAATTCTTGAATGTGTTATAAGTGGTGGTGCTTGTGGGTCAGAAATGTCATGGTGCCTAATTTTTAAAGGTTTTATATGTTGTGTTATGAGCTGTGGTGCCTAATTCTGGAAGGTGTTATGGGTGATGGTGCTTGTGGGTCAGAAATGTCATGGTGCCTAATTTTTAAAGGTTTTGTATGCTGTGTTATGAGCTGTGGTGCCTAATTCTTGAATGTGTTATAAGTAGTGGTGCTTGTGGGTCAGAAATGTCATGGTGCCTAATTTTTAAAGGTTTTGTATGCTGTGTTATGAGCTGTGGTGCTTAATTCTTGAATGTGTTATAAGTAGTGGTGCTTGTGGGTCAGAAATGTCATGGTGCCTAATTTTTAAAGGTTTTGTATGCTGTGTTATGAGCTGTGGTGCTTAATTCTTGAATGTGTTATAAGTGGTGGTGCTTGTGGGTCAGAAATGTCATGGTGCCTAATTTTTAAAGATTTTGTATGCTGTGTTATGAACTGTGGTGCTTAATTCTTGAATGTGTTATAAGTGGTGGTGCTTGTGGGTCAGAAATGTCATGGTGCCTAATTTTTAAAGGTTTTATATGTTGTGTTATGAGCTGTGGTGCCTAATTCTTGAATGTGTTATAAGTTGTGGTGCTTGTGGGTCAGAAATGTCATGGTGCCTAATTTTTAAAGGTTTTGTATGCTGTGTTATGAACTGTGGTGCTTAATTCTTGAATGTGTTATAAGTGGTGGTGCTTGTGGGTCAGAAATGTCATGGTGCCTAATTTTTAAAGGTTTTGTATGCTGTGTTATGAACTGTGGTGCTTAATTCTTGAATGTGTTATAAGTGGTGGTGCTTGTGGGTCAGAAATGTCATGGTGCCTAATTTTTAAAGGTTTTATATGTTGTGTTATGAGCTGTGGTGCCTAATTCTTGAAAGTGTTATAAGTGGTGGTGCTTGTGGGTCAGAAATGTCATGGTGCCTAATTTTTAAAGGTTTTATATGTTGTGTTTTGAGCTGTGGTGCCTAATTCTGGAAGGTGTTATGGGTGATGGTGCTTGTGGGTCAGAAATGTCATGGTGCCTAATTTTTAAAGGTTTTGTATGTTGTGTTATGAGCTGTGGTGCTTAATTCTTGAATGTGTTATAAGTGGTGGTGCTTGTGGGTCAGAAATGTCATGGTGCCTAATTTTTAAAGGTTTTATATGTTGTGTTATGAGCTGTGGTGCCTAATTCTGGAAGGTGTTATGGGTGATGGTGCTTGTGGGTCAGAAATGTCATGGTGCCTAATTTTTAAAGGTTTTGTATGCTGTGTTATGAGCTGTGGTGCCTAATTCTTGAATGTGTTATAAGTAGTGGTGCTTGTGGGTCAGAAATGTCATGATGCCTAATTTTTAAAGGTTTTGTATGCTGTGTTATGAGCTGTGGTGCTTAATTCTTGAATGTGTTATGGGTGGTGGTGCTTGTGGGTCAGAAATATCATGGTGCCTAATTTTTAAAGGTTTTGTATGTTGTGTTATGAGCTGTGGTGCCTAATTCTTGAATGTGTTATAAGTGGTGGTGCTTGTGGGTCAGAAATGTCATGGTGCCTAATTTTTAAAGGTTTTATATGTTGTGTTATGAGCTGTGGTGCCTAATTCTGGAAGGTGTTATGGGTGATGGTGCTTGTGGGTCAGAAATGTCATGGTGCCTAATTTTTAAAGGTTTTGTATGCTGTGTTATGAGCTGTGGTGCCTGATTCTTGAATGTGTTATAAGTTGTGGTGCTTGTGGGTCAGAAATGTCATGGTGCCTAATTTTTTAAAGGTTTTGTATGCTGTGTTATGAGCTGTGGTGCTTAATTCTTGAATGTGTTATAAGTTGTGGTGCTTGGGGTCAGAAATTTCATGGTGCCTAATTTTTAAAGGTTTTGTATGCTGTGTTAATTATGAACTGTGGTGCTTAATTCTTGAATGTGTTGTAAGTGGTGGTGCTTGTGGGTCAGAAATGTCATGGTGCCTAATTTTTAGCTCACCTGGCCCAAAGGGCCGGTGAGCTTATGCCATGGTGCAGCGTCCGTCGTCTTGCGTCCGTCGTCCGTCGTCCGTGGTCCGTCAACTTTTTCTTTAAATCGCTACTAGTCATAAAGTGTTGAATGGATTTTCACCAAATTTGGTCAGGAACATCCTTGGGGGAAGGGGAACAGAGTTTGTATATAGTTTTACTCTGAACCCCCAGGGGCCTGAGGGGCGGGGCCAAATAGGGGAAATAGGGTTAATCCTTTAAATCGCTACTTGTCATAAAGTTATGAATGAATTTGAACCAAATTTGGTCAGGAACATCCTTGGCAGAAGGTGAACAGAGTTTGTATAAATTTTTACTCTAAACCCCCAGGGGCCTGAGGGGCGGGGCCAAATAGGGGAAATAGGGTTACTCCTTTAAATCGCTACTAGTCATAAAGTTATGAATGAATTTGAACCAAATTCGGTCAGTAACATCCTTGGCAGAAGGGGAACAGAGTTTGTATAAATTTTTACACTGAACCCCCAGGGGCCTGAGGGGCGGGGCCAAATAGGGGAAATAGGGTTAATCCTTTAAATCGCTACTAGTCATAAAGTTATGAATGAATTTGAACCAAATTTGGTCAGGAACATCCTTGGCAGAAGGGGAACAGAGTTTGCATAAATTTTTCCTCTGAACCCCTAGGGACCTGAGGGGCGGGGCCAAATAGGGGAAATAGGGTTACTCCTTTAAATCGCTACTAATCATAAAGTTATGAATGAATTTGAACCAAATTTGGTCAGGAACATCCTTGGTAGAAGGGGAACATAGTTTGTATAAATTTTTACTCTTAACCCCTAGGGACCTGAGGGGCGGGGCCAAATAGGGGAAATAGGGTTACTCCTTTGAATCGCTACTAGTCATAAAGTTATGAATGAATTTGAACCAAATTCGGTCAGTAACATCCTTGGCAGAAGGGGAACAGAGTTTGCATAAATTTTTACACTGAACCCCCAGGGGCCTGAGGGGCGGGGCCAAATAGGGGAAATAGGGTTACTCCTTTAAATCGCTACTAGTCATAAAGTTATGAATGAATTTGAACTAAATTTGGTCAGGAACATCCTTGGCAGAAGGGGAACAGAGTTTGTATAAATTTTTACTCTAAACCCCCAGGGACCTGAGGGGCGGGGCCAAATAGGGGAAATAGGGTTACTCCTTTAAATCGCTACTAGTCATAAAGTTATGAATGGATTTGAACCAAATTCGGTCTGGAATATATCCTTAGGGGAAGGGGGAAAGAGAGTTTATATAAATATTGACTCTGACCCCCAAGGGGCCTGAAGGGAGGGGCCAAATAGGGGAAATAGAGATTTGAGTTTTAAATGGATTTGAACCCAATTTGGTCAGAAACATCCATGGTGATGGGGATACAGATTTTGCATAAATGGTTACTGTGACCCTCAATCCCATAACTATGTATAGTATCGCTGGGCATTAAGGGATAAACACAATTCTTATGTAAAAATAGGCCAAAGGGTTTTCCCCACCCTAAGGGACTTAGTTTCTTTAAACACCATTATGGTGTAAAAATAATCCATATGGTCTTTCAGAGAGTACATTTTTGTATATGTATTAACAAATTGAACATGAACATTATTTTGACATTTGGTCAAATCCAACCAGGTGAGCGATACAGGCCCCATGGGCCTCTTGTTAAAGGTTTTATATGTTGTGTTATGAGCTGTGGTGCCTAATTCTTGAATGTGTTATAAGTGGTGGTGCTTGTGGGTCATAAATGTCATGGTACCTAATTTTTAAAGGTTTTATATGTTGTGTTATGAGCTGTTGTGCCTAATTCTTGAAGGTAATATTTGTGGTGTTATGGTGATATTGAGCATTTATTTTATAAAGAAGTTTTGTTTTTGATGAAATCTCATATTTTGCTTTTTTGCTTCTGTTTCCTATACCGGTATATTCCTCAGAGGAATTATTTAACCTGTGTAGTCCATACTACATAGACAACATCAACATGCATTTTCAAAAAAAATTTAAAAAAAAATTGTATATATATATTTCACCTTTTTTTAATATTTCTCCAACTTCATGGAAAGTAAGTGTTTGATACATATTGCTCACATACAATTCAGAAATTGAGATAAATATGATAACTGAATAACTTGGTAGATTTGATTTCTTTTGTTTAACATCCTTTTAACCGCAAGTGTCATTTAAGGATGTACCATGGATGTAAGACAATTGCCCCATGTTGGTTTCGAACTCGTGACCCAGAAATGGAGAACCAGTGATAAAGTGTTGGGGCACCTCAAACACTCGGCCACCACAGCCCCTGACTAAATACAAATATGGTCAAGACTAATATTGCCTTTTAGGTCACTTGACCAATTGCAATCGACTTTCCTTTTCAATAACCAAGAGGCCAAGGAGTATGATATTGGGCTTGTAATATTCTTGAAGGAGGAGGTACAAAGTTTGTTTAAATGAATGATCTTGACTTTCAAGGTACCAGGGATCAAATGTATTAAACTATTTAAACAACTTCTCAACAAAAAGGACTCCCAGAGTCATGATATTTGGCCAGTTTCATACCATGATGAAAGTCTATCAAAGATATTCAAATTAACTACTTGAATGTACTTTCAATGTCACAGAGATTACATATGTTAAACTCTTAAAAAACTTCTTAACAAGGCGCATAATTGGCCTGTATTGCTCACTCACTTCAATGTAACGTTGCTCGGCTACTTACAAACATTTTCAAATATAAGAGTATTGAGGTGTAAGAGTATATAAGAGCTGTTTTGAGAAGTCATTATTTGAATATTTTAGATATGTCGCCCTTATGAACTTAATTGCATATCAATGTCATTCATCTAAACAAACTTGGTAGCCATTCATTCAAGCATGCTACAGACCAAATATCAGAAGTCATTTCAAGATTCTTGTCTATTTGACCCCTGTAACCTTGAATGAAGGTCAAGGTCATTCATTTGAACAAACTTGGTTGACCTTCACCCCAGCATGCTACTGGCCAAATATCAGGTCTCTAAGCCACTTGTTATTGAGATGGTGTACATGTTTAAAGGGGAAAAGAACTGACGATGGACGCTGCAACACACCTTAAGCTGGTGTTCCCTTAAGGCCGATGAGCTAAAAACAGACTGAAAAGTTTGTTCAATTGAATGAGCTTGACCTACCTTCAAAGTCACACTGGTCAATTGTATTAAAAATTGTACATATCACAAAGAATCACATTAATATGAGTCCATAAAAATGAAGTTTTATTTCTGATATGTTCAGGTAAAATATTCTAGTAGGTAAAAGATCTGTTAAATATTTTTAGGTCACCTGAAGAAGTCCCGGTTCATCAATTGTGATTGCCTTTTGTCTTGCATCTTACATAGCGCGTCGTTTATTGTAAACAATTTTAAATTTACAACTTCTTCTCATTAACCAACATACCCAGGGACCTGATATTGGATAATGTAGCATGCTGGGGTGAAGGACTACCAAGTTTGTTTAAATGAAATACCTTAACATAATTCAAGGTCACAGGGGTAAAAAGGCTAATGTATTTAACCAATGATTTTTTATACCAAAGAGAATACTCAGACCTGATATTGGGCCAATATTATGCTGGAATAAAGCCTTAGAAAATCAATTTACATGAACAAACCTTGCTAGCCGTTTCCGATAATTTGATAAAGTGGTAATCAACATTAGTTAGTATCTGCATGTAAATGACCTAGATCAACGTCAAAGTTGGTCTAGAAGCAGGTGAGCGATTCAGGCCCATTTGGCCTCTTGTCTAGTAACAAATTGTGTCTTGATAAAAAGACATAAAGATGTGTATGTACGCAATTTCTCAAATCATTTTGATAACACGGAAAGCCAAGATATGGGATGATAACTATAAACCTGTTCTTTGTCACCTTTTTAAAAAAAGGACATATTTTCAGCATTTTCCCATAAAGTTGGAAAAGTACAAGTATTAATACAATGTTTCATACTTTTACAGGGTGCCCAATGCCTTTATATAATTGATAACAATTGAAAATTTCAATATGTGAAATGAAAAATATATCGCCAACACCTTTTCTCTTCATAACGCAGGAGACCATTTATGCCGTTGTCTGAGGCCAAATTTGTTCTTTACATGGTTTTGAAATTTGACCGAATGGGCTTATAAATAATCTTTGGTCAGCTGACATCTTGTTTCATTCCAAATTTACAAATTTACTTTGGCCTTTGGGTAGTCAACCTGACCTGTGGTTTTATTCTCACGAACTTTGCCTCATAATATTTATAAAAAAAATGTTCACCAGTGAAAATATACAAAATTTGACCCTGACTATGACCTTTGACATTGATAACTGACAAGTTGACTTATTTAATTCCAATGCAAGTTTTGTACAAAATTGATTCCCTTTCACCCAAGGATGCTGCAAACTAAATATGGACCTAAACATTTCATTCTTACAGAAGAAGGATTTAAATATTTTGCTCTATTTCCCATATATTGGGCTCTGCCCGACAGGCCCTTGGGGGCCAGACCCACAAAATTAGTTTCACTTCACCTATTTTTGTAAAAATCCATTCAGCGATTAAAGATGGCTGGGTTATGGATGCCGCGCCATGGCTGAGACAGGTAAGGTACAAAAAAGAAAGAAAAAAGAAGAATGATTCAATAAACTCTTTCAGTAATGTAATCAGGAATTATAAGGAAGTCACCAACTGCTACAAAGAGAACCCCACTGTCCATTGTGCGATTAACCCAGGAAATATTTCAGATATTAAGATTTCAGATACTATTTTTCTCTTCTTTAAGCAATATTTCAATATTTAGCATGGTATTCTAGAGGGATCTTCATGACATCTCTTGCCACCCTCCATAGAAAAGACTGTCATTAAATTAGGCACCATGACATTTCTGACCCACAAGCACCACCACCCATAACACCTTCAAGAATTAGGCACCAAAGCTCATAACACAACATATAAAACCTTTAAAAATTAGGCACCATGACATTTCTGACCCATGAGCACCACCACCCATAACACCTTCAAGAATTAGGCACCACAGCTCATAACACAACATATAAAACCTTTAAAAATTAAGCACCATGACATTTCTGACCCATAAGCACCACCACCCATAACACCTTCAAGAATTAGGCACCACAGCTCATAACACAACATATAAAACCTTTAAAAATTAAGCACCATGACATTTCTGACCCATAAGCACCACCACCCATAACACCTTCAAGAATTAGGCACCACAGCCAATAACACAACATACAAAACCTTTAAAAATTAGGCACCATGACATTTCTGACCCACAAGCACCACCACCCATAACACCTTCAAGAATTAGGCACCACAGCTCATAACACAACATATAAAACCTTTAAAAATTAGGCACCATGACATTTCTGACCCATAAGCACCACCACCCATAACACCTTCAAGAATTAGGCACCACAGCTCATAACACAACATATAAAACCTTTAAAAATTAGGCACCATGACATTTCTGACCCATAAGCACCACCACCCATAACACCTTCAAGAATTAGGCCCCACAGCTCATAACACAACATATAAAACCTTTAAAAATTAGGCACCATGACATTTCTGACCCACAAGCACCACCACCCATAACACCTTTAAGAATTAGGCACCACAGCTCATAACACAACATATATAAAACCTTTAAAAATTAAGCACCATGACATTTCTTACCCATAAGCACCACCACCCATAACACCTTCAAGATTTAGGCACCACAGCTCATAACACAACATACAAAACCTTTAAAAATTAGGCACCATGACATTTCTGACCCACAAGCACCACCACCCATAACACCTTCAAGAATTAGGCACCACAGCTCATAACACAACATATAAAACCTTTAAAAATTAAGCACCATGACATTACTGACCCATAAGCACCACCACCCATAACACCTTCAAGAATTAGGCACCACAGCTCATAACACAACATACAAAACCTTTAAAAATTAGGCACCATGACATTTCTGACCCACTAGCACCACCACCCATAACACCTTCAAGAATTAGGCACCACAGCTCATAACACAACATATAAAACACTAAAAACAGACGTTATATATATATACGTAGGAAAAATAAAGAAAATTAGATTTTTAATTGAGAAAAAATGTAACAGTAATATCATGGTTGATTATATCATCTTTATTAACCTTTTCATCGCAGCAAAAAAAAATCGCCATTGTTATAATGCTATGGTGCTTACTGTGGTTTTAGCCCAGAAAACGTACCACTATTATAACTCGTTATCGTGGTTAATTTTTCTTTCGCGTTATTGTGTCAATATTGTTAAAATTTATATATTTAATGAAATTGTAATGTATTTGTAATTGATCGTTGATATGAATGTTATTTTGTCAATTTGTTAAGATATTGCAGCTATACTGTACAAATAATGTGAATCTTTAATATCCTGTCATTTGTAAATCTGTAGGTTATCTGTGTTATTCTGTTTTACTTGGTACCAGACTCCTGCTGTTCACTTCCACAATATATGTCATCATCATTTAGTCATGTTGCACTTCATCACCATCATCACATAGCCGAATCCCTGTACCCCCTATCATGCATGAAACGGTAAGTATTTCACTGTGAGCAAGTTGTATGTCATTGTTTACCCTGTATTTCAGACAGGTAGATCAGGGTTATGTATTGAGAAATCTTTACCTTTACCATAATTATTGTTTTCTGTGAATATACGAGGGGTGTTCCAAAAATATTGTCACTTGCATCGGTGCTCATATAGCGGAAGTGCTTTTGTTCATTTTAATTTGCTCTGCCCTTCAAAATACTCTCCGCCAGCCAGAACACACCTTTTTAGCCGGTCAATCCATTTTTGGAAGCATTTTTCATACTCTTCAATGGGTACACCCATCAGACACTGATAAACAGCAGATCCAAGGGCATTTCTCGAATTGTATCTCCTTCAAGATAAATGATATTTAAGTTTTGGAAAGAGAAAATAGTCGCAGGGGGCCAAGTCTGGCGAATACGGAGGGTGCGGAAGGACGGTAACCTTCTCTGACTCCAAAAAGTCAGTCACAGTACGTGCCTTGTGAGCGGGTGCATTATCATGCAAAAGTCGGACATACTTAAGTCCTGTTTTGGGGCGGCGACTTTTGTAGTAGTTCTTCAACTTTCTCAGAACAACGTTTTTATAGAACTTGCCTGTGACCGTTCTGCCTTTTGTCACCGGGATTTTAATAGCTGGACCCTTATTAGTGAAAAAAATAGCATACAAAACCTTCTTTACCGTTCGTATTCGTTTGGCAATACTTGGGCGTCTGGCATTTTTAGTGGCCCATATTCGGTTGGCAACCTTCCGCTTAGGTTCAAAATAATACACCCAGGTCTCATCACCAGTGACTATATTATCAAAAGCCTTTTTACTATATTTTGGGTACATTTTGAGAAGTTTTTTTGCCATTGTTACACGCGTCGTCTTTTGCTCATCCGTTAACAAATGGGGTATCCATCTTGCATTTATCTTTCTAACTTTTAGGTGTTTCTTCAAAATTGCATGAACTCTTGCTAACGACAAGTTTGTCATTCGAGCCAATTGTCTTACGGTGAATCGAGCATCAGTTTTGAGGATATTTCGGATTTTTAGGGCCCCGCATCGAGAGATGCGGGTGCCTTATAGTAATCAGGTTGTCCGTCCGTCCGTCCGTCTGTCCGTCCGTCCGTCTGTCCGTTTTTTTTCTTCTGCACAAAAATGATTGAAGGAGATAAAGGATTTGTATCAAATTGGAACTGATGATTCCTCATGCATCCTAGATCAGATGTGTAGTATTTCATGCAAATCGGATTCAAAATGGCTGTTAGGTGGCCATATTGGATTTTAACATTAACATGAAAATACTGGATCTTTGTTGTTTTTAACTGTTCACTATTCGATTATGCAAAGTTGTCAAGAGATAAACCAAGAGTTAACTGACAGAATGATCAAACTCATAGTTCAAGGTCACAAGTTCAAAGGTCAACGGTCAAGGTCATCCTGGGTCGGCTTCAAAATGCCAGGTAATCGACCCTTTTGGATTTTAGCAGTCAAAACAATTTTGACATTTTCTTATCAATGAATGATCTTGTTCTCAATTGGAAACTTTGATTGCTTCAACAATTTAAATTCGTTTGAAGGATTTAAAAGGTCCAAAATTGTCATTTACTTTTTTTTTTAGAAAAGGAATGTAATCCTATCATTATTCAAAAGGCTTTATTCAGCACAAATCATCTAATAACATGAAATGTTTGTGCTTACTTAGTTTTCCGACGTGATATCACCATCAACTGCTCCTATACTAATAACCTAAGTTGAATATAATATTATATAACTTATTGTAGTTTGTACTAATAACCTGGTTAATTATATAAATTTCCCATTGAAGTTTGTACTTATAACCTGGTTAATCTTATAACCTGATTGATTTTAATTTGTAGCAATAACCAGGTTAACTGTAATTTTGTTTAATAAATAACCTGGTTTATTAGGGCCCCGTATCGAAGATGTGGTGCCCTATAGTAATCAGGTTGTCTGTCTGTCTGTCCGTCCGTCTGTCCGTTTTTTTCTTTTGCGCCAAATTATTGACAAGAGTTGAAGGATTTCGGTGAAAATTGGTACCACTTACAAAACCGTCTGTTGCCATGGTAACAAATGGAGGTTTCTGATTGGTTGAAATTTCTATATTGTTCGATTTCGGTGAAAATTGGTACATAGTGGTTTTTAGGGAAGCCAAACACAATGGTACCACTTATGAAACCGTATGTTGCCATGGTAACAAATGGAGGT
The DNA here is from genome assembly GCF_902652985.1 of Pecten maximus. NCBI lineage: Eukaryota > Metazoa > Mollusca > Bivalvia > Pectinida > Pectinidae > Pecten > Pecten maximus. The sequence continues at coordinate 44,223,926 of NC_047020.1, forward strand.
TTCTGATTGGTTGAAATTATTGGGAATTTTCGAGTTGATTTTGGGAAAAAATCAGGCTAAAACGCATTGAGAATGGGGTCGTTTGGCGCACCCAGTTATATAGGCAGGAAAAACACTGACAATAATTATTACATTTACCCTGAAGGGTCAGACACATAGCGGGGCCCTTTCTGACGTGTCAGTGTTCTAGTTTCTATGTTACCTTTGGTCGTAGTTGATGCGGGACGACCTGGATGAGCAGCATCTTTCAGTTGCTGCTGCCAAGCATTAAATTTACCTACCCACCTACAAACAGTCCTGTGAGACATTTGGCCCTCCCCATAAATGTCACACACCTCGCGGTGAATACCTACAGCCTTTATGCCGAGTAATGACCTACCTTTTATATAGGCCCTAATTTCAAGAACATTTTCAGCTCGTTTTCCTGTCATTTTGTGTCTAGTCTAACGAATAGGCTATGAAACGATGTACACTGTACCGAGGCCAGTGAACGTGTGGACGAGATATTTACCTGTGTCACGAGCCAGTGATCACTCAATCGACACGAGGTGGTTTTGTGCATAAATTGCACGATTTCCGCAAAATAAAACACAGATGACATTATTTATGGAACACCCCTCGTACTGAGGGTTGCTTGGTATGAGTTTAAATAAACTTTCCAAATTCGTTGAAAAACCAATATTATCAAATACAGTGATAACTTGCAAACCAATATTATTAACTTCCAGCAAGGGTTTTGCACTTAAACATCATCATGATTTACTCCAACAGTTTGGTTATAGTGTAGAATTTTGTTGTTAAGCTGGAGGAACATTCAAATTTGGTTTAGAGTATTTACATAAAAATTTGGACAACATTCTAGGAAAGTACAGGTCAATTGTTCTATACATTTGGCTTGGTACTTGTGACCTCACTAGTCACTACTAAGAGAGGGAAATTTATATATTTAACTCACAATAATGATGAGGATTGCTCCTCTTTTGTTGCCACTAGGTTGGACCAATTTGTAGAAGTTTGTGCTAAGTATCCTCAGGTGAAGTTGATATTCCTTGAGATTCCCCCTTATTCCATCAAACATTGGAATTTATGTAAAGGATATACAGCCTCACAGGCACCTGTGCTTGCAGAGCAAGGTTCTGTATTGGCTAAACGGATTGATATCCTCAACAACACCATAAAATCTGTAAACACAAGGGTTAACCCACTAGGTGATGTTTTTTCTCTTAATTTTAAATCTGATCTTCTTCTGTATAAAAGAGCTGGTAAACCTCCTACTATCAATTTTGGTTTATTTAGGGATGGTGTACATCCAAAAGAACTTTTAGCCCGTTCTTGGATGGAAAGGTTCGTTTGCAAAATCTTTATTGATTGTCTGTAGAGAATTTGAACAGGATGTCAGATTCTGAGGTTAAAAGTAAACCAGTTCGAATCACCGAACAAGGTGATGAGAGTGCTAGGGGCACTGCTGCTCAGATGAGCAGGTCAATGCTGGGGAACGGGTTGGTGATGGTATAGGAAACCCTTTTACTAAGGGGAATACACTCTCAGAGGAGGAGATGTTAAGACGTTTACTTGCCTCTGGTAAATACCGAATAGTGCCTGTTAAGGAGGAGATTAGTTTTACCACTCCTAAGCCCTCAAGTGAAATACCTCTCTTATCGAGAGATAGGACCAGTTCAGTGTTTTCACAACATAATGCTGGTCTTGATGAAACCAACTCGGGTCGAGTTTCCCATAATTTTCCCCAAATCCCCATATTTTCTGGTACTGATCCTCCACCAAAAGGGGAGGTAACCTATCAGGAATGACGTTATGAGATCCGTTGCTTGCATGGAGATGAAGAGGTTTCTCCAAGTACTTTAGTGCAAGCAGTACGTCGCTCGCTAAGGGGAACTGCCAGAAAAATACTTATCTCTCTGGGGGAGAGACCTACCATTACAGATATACTCCGTAAGCTGGACACATTGTTCGGAGATATATCTACCCATGGTATGCTTATGCAAGAGTTTTTTTAACTCGTCGCAGAGACAAGGTGAGTCTGTTACCGATTTTGGGTGCAGAGTAGAAACCCTGTTGCAGACGGCCATTGACAATGGTTCTCTCCAGTCGTCATCCAGAAATGATATGCTTAGGCATAAGTTCTGGACATCATTGCGTTCAGATAGGCTAAAGAGTCAGACACGACATAAATATGACTTATTAATGAACTTTGATGAGCTCTTACGCGAGATACGCATTGTTGATAAGGAAATTTCTCTGTCGGAATCTGGTGTAGCAGGTAGGCAGGATAGTACTGACAAGCAAGATAATAAAAAAAGGGTCTAAGTCATGCGGTCAATTGTGAGGTTGACCAACAATGCACTACCGACCTTAGTAAAGAGTTGGACAAAAAGTTGAAAGCACTCGAGGAAAAAATGTCCTCTAATCTTGAGTCCAAATTTGATCAAATACTTTCCAAACTTGGTAAAACAACATCAGATAGAGATGATCGAGGTCGTGGCAAAGGTTACAAGGGTAACAAAGTTCATGGAAAAAAAGATCAAAAGTCTGACCCAAAAGAGTAGCGGTCTCTGCATGTGGTCAGACAGAGGCCGGTCATATGGCGAGTGGCCACAGTACTGAGTTAATGGATAAGCTTTTGGGACCATTTAACGAGGCCCTCATTACTGTTCAAGGTCAAGAGGTCAAAGGTCTTATTGATAGTGGTTCAATGATTTCCACCATATCTGTTTCATTTTATAATAGTCTAACAGAAAAACCTCCATTACAGGAACTTAATTCCTTGGGGTTAGAGGTTAGAGTCGCTAATGGCTCACTCTTGAATTATTTAGGCTACATTGAATGTACTGTCAGTCTATCATTTTTGTCTTCTGCTAGTTTTGACGTGTTGTTACTTGTTGTGCCAGATACAGAGTATAACCAGCAGTGTCCAGCGCTGTTAGGTACTAATGAAATACGTGTCGTAAAATCATTAGCCTTGGATGACGTCATTTTACCATCAGAATGGGAAATTGCTGTATCCAGTATAACTTGCTCCTACTCTGTGAAAACCTTGAGCAGGAAACAAATCACTTTGGCTCCTTATGAGTCCATGGTTATTATTGGCTACAAAATCTTGTTACTGAGAATACAATTAACTCTGACCTGAAATATACAGTTTGTCCTCGTGTCATTAAGGTTCATAACAATGTGTCAAGTGTGAAAAATTCCTGTAAAGGTATGTAATGAAACGGGTAAATCTGTTACTATTAAGCCAAAAAGTATTATTTGCACTGCTAACCCAGTAAAAGTAGTGGATAATTTGGCTTCAGACCTACCAGCTGACACTAAACAAAATGTCAAATCAGTTCCTGAGGAACTAGGCATAATAATTGACTATGAGAACCTTACCGACGACCAACTGTTGAGGGCACGTCAAGTTCTAGGTAACTGGAAAAATGCTTTTTCAACCAGTCCTTTTGACTTTGGTTGTACGAATCTTGTGAAACATCGCATTGACCTCATAGACGATAGACCATTTAAACAACCCTATCGCAAAATACCGCCTGGTATGTATGAGGAGGTCCGTCAGCATATCAAGGAGATGCATGATGCGGGTGTCATAAGAGAATCGAGTAGTCCTTATAGTTCTAATGTTGTATTAGTACGGAAAAAGGACGGGTCTTTACGATTCTGTATAGACTACCGTATGCTGAACTCGCGCACGCGTAAAGATGCTTATATGTTACCTCGCTTTGACGATACAGTTGACAGTCTGATCGGGTCACGTTTTTTTTCAAAACTTGACTTAAGGTCTGGATACTGGCAGGTTGAAGTTGAGGAGTCTGACAAACCAAAGACAGCTTTTTAGGTCACCTGAGACGAAGTCTCAAGTGACCTATTCTAATCGCCTTTTGTCCGTCGTCGTCCGTCGTCCGTCGTGCGTCGTGCGTCGTGCGTCCGTAAACTTTTTACATTTTCGACTTCTTCTCCAAAACCACTTAACAAAATTCAATGAAATTTGGCAGAAAGTTTCTATGGCTGAAGGTCAACCAAAATTGTGAATTATATGGTCCCTGCCCCCCAGGGGCCTGAGGGGTGGGGCCAAAAAGGGTCAAATTGACTAAAATTTCAAAAATCTTCTTCTCTACTCTCAGATATGGTAGAATCAAATACTCTTTATAGATGAAAGGGTCTTGTGGTGCTTTACCAAAATTGTGAATTGCATGACCCTGGGGTCTCACGTTTGCCCCTGGGGAGGGGGTAAACTTTACTATAGTTTATATAGGGAAATCACATTTTTGACTATTATTTGTTGGATTTGTATTGGAATTCATTCTAACTTGTATCAAATTATCAGCATGGGATGACAGTTTGATGGTATGTACATGTTGGCCCTAATTGACCCCCAGGGGCTGCATGGTGGGTGGGGCCAAAAAGGGTCAAATTGACTAAAATTTCAAAAATCTTCTTCTCTACTCTCAGATATGGTAGAATCAAATACTCTTCATAGATGGAAGGGTCTTAAGGTGCGTTACCAAAATTGTGAATTGCATGACCCTGGGGTCTCACGTTTGCCCCTGGGGAGGGGGTAAACTTTACTATAGTTTATATAGGGAAATCACATTTTTGACTATTATTTGTTGGATTTCTATTGGAATTCATTCTAACTTGTATCAAATTATCAGCATGGGATGACAGTTTGATGGTATGTACATGTTGGCCCTAATTGACCCCCAGGGGCTGGTGGGCGGGGCCAAAAAGGGTCAAATTGACTAAAATTTCAAAAATCTTCTTCTCTACTCTCAGATATGGTAGAATCAAATACTCTTCATAGATGGAAGGGTCTTAAGGTGCTTTACCAAAATTGTGAATTGCATGACCCTGGGGTCTCACGTTTGCCCCTGGGGAGGGGGTAAACTTTATTATAGTTTATATAGGGAAATCACATTTTTGACTATTATTTGTTGGATTTGTATTGGAATTCATTCTAACTTGGTTCAAATTATCAGCATGGGATTACAGTTTGATGTTATGTACATGTTGGCCCTGGTTGACCCCCAGGGACTGGTGGGCGGGGCCAAAAAGGGTCAAATTGACTGAAATTTCCAAAATCTTCTTATCAACTATATGTTAGAATCAAATACTCTTCATAGACTGATCCCATTAGGACTGATGGGTGGGGCCAAAAAGGGTCAATTTAGTTGGCCGAAATATTTCAAATCTCAGGTGACCGTTAAGGCCCTTTGGGCCTCTTGGTCTGTTGGTAACCTGGGTTTCTGGGAGACAAACAGAATGGGTTCTGGGTTGAGTTGTGCTCCGGCGTGTTTTCAGCGTCTCATGGAGAAATGCATGGGTGATATGCACCTCAAGGAATGTCTTATCTTCCTAGACGATATTCTAATCTTTTCCAGAACCGTTGACGAACACCTTACCAGGTTAGAGTCAGTTTTTGCCAGACTAGTGAAACACGGCCTCAAATTAAAACCCTCCAAATGTGAATTTTTCAAGACATCAGTTACATATCTTAGACATGTTGTCTCAGAAAAAGGTATAGCGACAGATCCTGAAAAGGTGTCGGCTGTAAAAAAATGGCCTCCGCCAAAGAATATAAAGGAGTTACGCCAGTTTCTGGGGTTTAGCGGCTACTATAGACGCTTCATCAAAGACTTTTCTAAAGTTGTTCAACTCCTCAACAAACTCTTACTGGGTCATGACTTGACAAGGAAATCAAAGGCTAAACCTAAGTCTAAATCTAAGTCAAAACCCAAGAAAACTGCTGAGTGGGTGTGGGATGAGCCTCAGCAGGCAGCTTTTGACACTGTTAAAGAGAAACTGGTGAATCCTCCTATTCTAGCTTATGCAGATTTCTCAAAGCCATTCATTGTCCATACAGATGCTTGTGCACTCGGTTTGGGTGCTGTGCTCTATCAAAAACAAGATGGTGTAGAGAAAGTGATTGCATACGCAAGCCGCGGCTTGAGACCCAATGAACGGAATTATCCGGCTCATAAGTTAGAGTTTTTGGCTCTAAAATGGGCAGTCACAGACAAATTCCACGATTACCTCTATGGTAAATACATTTCAGGTTGTCACTGACAATGATCCTCTGACTTATGTGTTGGGTAAGGCTACGCTGGATGCAACCAGTCACCGTTGGGTAACTGCATTGGCCAATTACAATTTCAGGGCTTTTTCTCACTAGTTTGGGAAAGGGCCTTTTGTCTCATTTTGGGAAGAAAATTGGTGAATTGGGCAAGATTTTTTCAGGAGTAAACTGCAAATTTTGGGAATTTGGCTTAAATATGAAATAATTTCAATTGGGAATGGGGCCCATTAACGGCCCCAAAAAGCCCCCAGAAAAAGCCCTGAATATTACCTTACATTATAGACATGGGAAAAATAATGCTGATTCGGACGGTCTCTCACGCATGTCTCAAATGAATCCAGATGTTGTCAAGGCTATTTGCCAATCTGCTATCACTGTTGCCCCATTAATGGATTGTGTAGTGGGTGAAACTGTGCCTCATGTGGCCAGTGAGTATGCTGTTTTATCTGATACGCTAGGTACAATTGATTGGCAGAAAGAACAAAAGGATGATGGAGACATAGCTAGAGTTTCAGAGCTCTTGAGAACCGGTTTTCATCCCAGGGGGAAAACACTCAGAAGTGAATCCCCATATGTCCAGAAGCTGACGAGGACTTGGAATAAGTTGAGTCTCTGGGATGGGATTCTGTATAGAACCGCTTCTCTAGACGGTCGAGATGTGAAACAGCTGGTGTTGCCAGAGAAATACCAGTCCCTCGCCCTAAAGGGTGTACATGATGATGCAGGTCATCAGGGTAAAGAAAAAACACTCTGGTTAGCACGTCAGCGTTTCTATTGGCCAGGTCTAGGGAAAGATGTAGACAGTAAAGTCAAGGGTTGTGAGCGCTGTGTTTTACGTAAGACACCAGTGAAAGCTGTTGCTGAGTTGATTCCTATTGCGACGTCCAGACCCATGGAGTTAGTCTGTATTGACTTCCTCGGGGTGGACAAGTCCAAAGGTGGCTATGAGGATGTGTTAGTCATTACTGACCACTTTACAAGGTATGCCCAGGCTGTACCTTGTCGCAATCAGAAAGCACACACTACAGCTAAAGCGCTGTATGAGCATTTCATTGCAATTTACAGCTTTCCTGAAAGATTGCATAGTGATCAGGGTCGTAACTTTGAGTCCAAAGTTATAGCAGAACTCTGCAAGCTTGCAGGGTTAAGAAGACCAGGACTACTCCTTACCACCCTATGGTAATGGCTCTGCTGAACGGTTCAACAGAACTCTCCTCAGTATGTTAGCTACCCTAGAGGATGAGAAAAAGACCGACTGGAAGTCTTACATAGCACCACTAGTTCAGGCATATAACGCCACTAAGAGTGGTGTCACCGACTATTCCCCCACTATCTCATGTTCGGTTGGCACCCTCGATTATCGGTTGATGCCTTTTTTGGTACTGACCCTGGTCAGCAGGGAGCAGGGGACCACTCCTCCTATGTTAGCAAACTGCGAAAAAGGATGGAGTATGCTTATATAAAGCAGTCCAGACTGAGGCGTCCAAGCAAGCTGCTCAGAATAAACACCGGTATGACCGGTCTATACATGAGTCTAGGCTTGAGGTTGGCGACAGAGTCCTCACTAGGAAGGTCGGCCTCAAGGGGAAACACAAACTGGCAGATCGTTGGGATCGGGAACCCTATTTGGTCTCTAATATACCGAATAGTGATATTCCTGTGTACGAGGTAAAGCTAGAATCTGGTAAGGGACCTCGCAGGTCCCTGCACAGAAACATGCTCCTCC
>NC_047020.1:44232239-44276118 GCF_902652985.1 Pecten maximus
CTACCCTCAGTAGGTATCACCAATAAACCTCAGACGTCTACCCTCAGTAGGTATCACCAATAAACCTCAGACGTCTACCCTCAGTAGGTATCACCAATAAACCTCAGACGTGTACCCTCAGTAGGTATCACCAATAAACCTCAGACGTCTACCCTCAGTAGGTATCACCAATAAACCTCAGACGTCTACCCTCAGTAGGTATCACCAATAAACCTCAGACGTCTACCCTCAGTAGGTATCACCAATAAACCTCAGACGTGTACCCTCAGTAGGTATCACCAATAAACCTCAGACGTCTACCCTCAGTAGGTATCACCAATAAACCTCAGACGTCTACCCTCAGTAGGTATCACCAATAAACCTCAGACGTCTACCCTCAGTAGGTATCACCAATAAACCTCAGACGTCTACCCTCAGTAGGTATCACCAATAAACCTCAGACGTCTACCCTCAGTAGGTATCACCAATAAACCTCAGACGTCTACCCTCAGTAGGTATCACCAATAAACCTCAGACGTCTACCCTCAGTAGGTATCACCAATAAACCTCAGACGTCTACCCTCAGTAGGTATCACCAATAAACCTCAGACGTGTACCCTCAGTAGGTATCACCAATAAACCTCAGACGTCTACCCTCAGTAGGTATCACCAATAAACCTCAGACGTCTACCCTCAGTAGGTATCACCAATAAACCTCAGACGTCTACCCTCAGTAGGTATCACCAATAAACCTCAGACGTCTACCCTCAGTAGGTATCACCAATAAACCTCAGACGTCTACCCTCAGTAGGTATCACCAATAAACCTCAGACGTCTACCCTCAGTAGGTATCACCAATAAACCTCAGACGTCTACCCTCAGTAGGTATCACCAATAAACCTCAGACGTCTACCCTCAGTAGGTATCACCAATAAACCTCAGACGTCTACCCTCAGTAGGTATCACCAATAAACCTCAGACGTCTACCCTCAGTAGGTATCACCAATAAACCTCAGACGTCTACCCTCAGTAGGTATCACCAATAAACCTCAGACGTCTACCCTCAGTAGGTATCACCAATAAACCTCAGACGTCTACCCTCAGTAGGTATCACCAATAAACCTCAGACGTCTACCCTCAGTAGGTATCACCAATAAACCTCAGACGTCTACCCTCAGTAGGTATCACCAATAAACCTCAGACGTGTACCCTCAGTAGGTATCACCAATAAACCTCAGACGTCTACCCTCAGTAGGTATCACCAATAAACCTCAGACGTGTACCCTCAGTAGGTATCACCAATAAACCTCAGACGTCTACCCTCAGTAGGTATCACCAATAAACCTCAGACGTCTACCCTCAGTAGGTATCACCAATAAACCTCAGACGTGTACCCTCAGTAGGTATCACCAATAAACCTCAGACGTCTACCCTCAGTAGGTATCACCAATAAACCTCAGACGTCTACCCTCAGTAGGTATCACCAATAAACCTCAGACGTGTACCCTCAGTAGGTATCACCAATAAACCTCAGACGTGTACCCTCAGTAGGTATCACCAATAAACCTCAGACGTCTACCCTCAGTAGGTATCACCAATAAACCTCAGACGTCGTACCCTCAGTAGGTATCACCAATAAACCTCAGACGTCTACCCTCAGTAGGTATCACCAATAAACCTCAGACGTCTACCCTCAGTAGGTATCACCAATAAACCTCAGACGTGTACCCTCAGTAGGTATCACCAATAAACCTCAGACGTGCTACCCTCAGTAGGTATCACCAATAAACCTCAGACGTCTACCCTCAGTAGGTATCACCAATAAACCTCAGACGTGTACCCTCAGTAGGTATCACCAATAAACCTCAGACGTCTACCCTCAGTAGGTATCACCAATAAACCTCAGACGTGTACCCTCAGTAGGTATCACCAATAAACCTCAGACGTCTACCCTCAGTAGGTATCACCAATAAACCTCAGACGTCTACCCTCAGTAGGTATCACCAATAAACCTCAGACGTCTACCCTCAGTAGGTATCACCAATAAACCTCAGACGTCTACCCTCAGTAGGTATCACCAATAAACCTCAGACGTCTACCCTCAGTAGGTATCACCAATAAACCTCAGACGTCTACCCTCAGTAGGTATCACCAATAAACCTCAGACGTCTACCCTCAGTAGGTATCACCAATAAACCTCAGACGGTCCCTCAGTAGGTATCACCAATAAACCTCAGACGTCTACCCTCAGTATGTATCACAATAAACCTCAGACGTCTACCCTCAGTAGGTATCACCAATAAACCTCAGACGTGTACCCTCAGTAGGGTATCACCAATAAACCTCAGACGTCGTACCCTCAGTAGGTATCACCAATAAACCTCAGACGTCGTACCCTCAGTAGGTATCACCAATAACCTCAGACGTCTACCCTCAGTAGGTATCACCAATAACCTCAGACGTGTACCCTCAGTAGGTATCACCAATAAACCTCAGACGTGCTACCCTCAGTAGGTATCACCAATAAACCCTCAGACGTCTACCTCAGTAGGTATCACCAATAAACCTCAGACGTCTACCCTCAGTAGGTATCACCAATAACCTCAGACGTCTACCCTCAGTAGGTATCACCAATAAACCTCAGACGTGTACCCTCGGTAGGTATCACCAATAAACCTCAGACGTCTACCCTCAGTAGGTATCACCAATAAACCTCAGACGTGTACCCTCAGTAGGTATCACCAATAAACCTCAGACGTGTACCCTCAGTAGGTATCACCAATAAACCTCAGACGTCTACCCTCAGTAGGTATCACCAATAAACCTCAGACGTCTACCCTCAGTAGGTATCACCAATAAACCTCAGACGTCTACCCTCAGTAGGTATCACCAATAAACCTCAGACGTCTACCCTCAGTAGGTATCACCAATAAACCTCAGACGTCTACCCTCAGTAGGTAATACCAATAAACCTCAGACGTGTACCCTCAGTAGGTATCACCAATAAACCTCAGACGTCTACCCTCAGTAGGTATCACCAATAAACCTCAGACGTCTACCCTCAGTAGGTATCACCAATAAACCTCAGACGTCTACCCTCAGTAGGTATCACCAATAAACCTCAGACGTCTACCCTCAGTAGGTATCACCAATAAACCTCAGACGTGTACCCTCAGTAGGTATCACCAATAAACCTCAGACGTCTACCCTCAGTAGGTATCACCAATAAACCTCAGACGTCTACCCTCAGTAGGTATCACCAATAAACCTCAGACGTCTACCCTCAGTAGGTATCACCAATAAACCTCAGACGTCTACCCTCAGTAGGTATCACCAATAAACCTCAGACGTCTACCCTCAGTAGGTATCACCAATAAACCTCAGACGTGTACCCTCAGTAGGTATCACCAATAAACCTCAGACGTCTACCCTCAGTAGGTATCACCAATAAACCTCAGACGTGTACCCTCAGTAGGTATCACCAATAAACCTCAGACGTCTACCCTCAGTAGGTATCACCAATAAACCTCAGACGTGTACCCTCAGTAGGTATCACCAATAAACCTCAGACGTGTACCCTCAGTAGGTATCACCAATAAACCTCAGACGTCTACCCTCAGTAGGTATCACCAATAAACCTCAGACGTCTACCCTCAGTAGGTATCACCAATAAACCTCAGACGTCTACCCTCAGTAGGTATCACCAATAAACCTCAGACGTCTACCCTCAGTAGGTATCACCAATAAACCCCAGACGTGTACCCTCAGTAGGTATCACCAATAAACCTCGGACGTCTACCCTCAGTAGGTGTCACCAATAAACCTCAGACGTCTACCCTCAGTAGGTATCACCAATAAACCCCAGACGTGTACCCTCAGTAGGTGTCACCAATAAACCTCAGACGTGTACCCTCAGTAGGTATCACCGATAAACCTCTGACGTCTTCCCTCAGTAGGTATCACCAATAAACCTGGGACGTCTACCCTCAGTAGGTATCACCAATAAACCTCGGACGTCTACCCTCAGTAGGTATCACCAATAAACCTCATACACTGTAAAGGAGTGTATACACAAAGACTGGAATAGAGAGATGCTATTGTACAATGATATCCTGGTATTACTTTAGATTTGTGATTTTAACGCCAACCTTGTTTTATTCATTAACTGTACCATAATCGTAATCTTTTCTGACGATAACCACTTCGTCATTACATCGTCATTCCCGGTATTGCTTACTGCTGATAAATGTTTCCTTGTAAGCCTGCTGATCCCTCGTCGTCCCCCTGTTGTGTGTAATGTATTGTAAATTGCTTTAATTTGTAACTATATCAGACAATATACACCCTGATAAACCCCACAGGTGGGGGTGATGCTAAGTGTGGCACGGGGTTACAATTTCGAAGCGGGGATTTTTGCGGCACGGTAGGTTAAACTAGTCATTTTTTCTTACGTAAGCTAGATTGTGGCATATCAATGCGTCGACGGGTTGTGCGAAGGTATTATGAATGTGTTTAAACACTTACCTGATGAAACTACCTTGTAGATTTTGAGATTATCCTTCCAATGTTTACATTTTCGCAACATTTTGTCGACTGCAAGTGTTTATATCGCTTTATCTCTCAAATGTGACCGTCTTCAGAACTGCACGTACTTTCGAACGATAGTTTAAATGATCTTTTATCACATATTACAATTTTATGACAATGGGAGTACTACATGTAGTAATATCATATTCGATGGTTAATTTTCAAAATCTAATGTGAAGCACTGGGTTTCATTTTTTGTGAACGACGGGGTTTATGCTCCCTATGTATTTCGTGTTGAAAGTTACTGTGACATCAAGTAAGATGCTGATTGGTTTGATTTCAGCTGCTAAATGGTAAAAAGAAAATCACGCTTGTGGCTCTCAAAGCCAAAGCGTGCAAACTTAACTAAGGGACAGAGCTTCTCCATTTTAGTCAACTGCTTATATTCAGATAAATCCAAGAAAAGACCTCTACATTCGATCAACGTAACTCCAATCAAAACATCTACACCAAAACGACAATGTCTCCATCCGACCTATTCAAGCCCACTTATTTTCGAACACCTCACATCGCCACAGTCACTTTAAATAAATAATGAAGATAATTTATGCCGTAACCAAAAACATCAGTTATTTGATAATACATTAAAACGACTGGAGGACAACAGCCTGAAAGATTTCCTGTCATTCCTGGAACTTGTTGTTAATAACAAATTCCCCCTTGAGAACATTTCATTTTTGTTGTTTTTGGAGACTGTACGTTTTTTTGCCACTAAAACCACATCATAAATGTATTATTCCGAAACAACTAAAAGATTTTGGAAAATAGGGTATCGACTTTTCCATGGGAAATTTCTTTATTACATGGGGGGTCCGAAAAGTTTTGGACAGTCAGAGGCCTCTGAAAAGGGGAGTTTTGCTGCAGATAAGGCACTCATCAACTTTGTTGTTCCCTCTTTGCCAACGATTAGTCGCTTTAACATCGGTGACTGTGACGTACCAAACCTTATACCCCCTGGAATACTGTCGCCTGTTCTGAAATCACTACAGGTTGCTAATGAAAAAGAATTCATGCTTTGTGCAGATGGTAAAAAGGTGACTTCCGGAATTGACCCCAAAGGAGGAGATGTTGACATGTTCTCATTTGAAGATGGGAACACCTTCGGTGAACGCAAAGTAGAGTTTGAGTCTCAACTCCGTTTATTGGAATCTGTCTCCGAATTGACATATAACATAGAAAGTGAGACTAAGCTCCAAGATTTGAATGTGGAAATTAAAGATCAACTCAAAGGCAAAATGCTCGATATTGTCACGGTGGTTGGGTCCCGAATGAAAGATTGCAGACAACTGGCCAACAGACAAAGGTTTGGAATGGAGAAGTTTAAGTCAATGGCTGGTGAAAAGTGGCGTGACTCACGGTACGTGTATGTTATAAGCGGGTTGCAGGCGTCGCTCTTTCAGCTGAAAGAGTTTGTAGGGAATGCTTTGTCAAGCATTGGGACGTGTCTGAAATTAGCTAGTCATTTGCAAGAACCTGTAAACGAATATGTGGAAGGAGATACAGTAGACCAGTCTTATCAGGTGAATCTACTTAATCTTGTAGAAGAGGATGATCAAATGACATGCGCTGTAAAGGACCCACAATATATAAAGCAACGGTCTGGTATATGGTACACCCTACGTAAAAGTTCACGCGTCACAGGCAGCACTTTGCATTCTGCTATCGGTCTTCGTGGACTGAAGGAACAGAAGAAACATTTTGGAAAATTTTTGCTGGGTGAAGAAGATATTGTGTCTCGAGAGACACAACAGAGATTAGAGCACGGCTCCCAGAATGAAGAAGATATTGTGTCTCGAGAGACACAACAGAGATTAGAGCACGGCTCCCAGAATGAAATAAATGCTGTAGCTACTATAATTGGAAGGTTATTGCCAGCATTTTCCCCGAAATTAACGTTCATTGAAGAAGGATGCTATATTGAATCTGGGAAAAACACAGACATATTGGGCGTTGTATCTCCGGGCGGAAACTTAGCAACTGTAGAAAGAGACATTGAAGGTAGAATTGAAACTATTGAGAAAGTCTACGCAATCGAAATAAAATGTCCTTTTCCAGTTAAAAATCGTCTGCCTGTACATTATTCGCTGCCTGAATACTATGTATGTCAATGTCTTGCAGAAATGCATGTCTTAAACACAGAAACATTACTATGTGACATACTCAAAGGAAAGCACTTCCATATTAAAAGTGGAATTTGATGAACAACTGTGGCAATCTATCTGGAATAAAGTGTCTAATATCTATGATGTTAATGATCCAAGACCGCCAACTAAAGGGAGGCATGAAACAAAAGAGCTAAGCAGAAGATAAAAGATTTCATAGAGAAAAAAGTTGAACTAATCTGTGAAATTCCCTCCATGTGTATGTGTGAGAGTGATCTTCGCGCCAGAGTGGAAGGGTCTCCGTTTCTATCTCCATGTAGTAGATCTATGAATCGTACGATGAAGCGGGCTAAAGAGGAATCAACAATCGATGACGTAGACAAGGCATCAGAAAATTCAAAGAATGCTGTTGAGAATAGCTACAATCTGCTGCGGAAAAGGGCCTCGGAAGTCATGGTTTGGGTCTTAACTAACAAAAACCGCAACTCTACACTTGATATACCATGTTCGATACCAGTAGCGTACGGGCTGAAAGACTATCGGTTAACATCAGAGGCCATGCGTTCAGCAACAAACTATGTTGTTGATAAATGTGCAGAGAATGGGCTGAAAATATTGAGCATGTCAACTGACGGTCAGTGGATTAATATGATGTCAAGAGACTCGGAAGACAAGCCCTTGACCATCCTCCAACTATCTAAGGATATTTGGATATCAACACAGAAGATGACAAAACAGGATCTTGTTAGGGAAATTGAACAGGTTCACCACAGTGGAGGCAGTAACCCATTACAAAAAACACACGTAGAAAAACGAACTACCGATGGGTTTGCATTAAAATGCAAAGACTTTCCATTCTCTACCATAGCAAGTCCAAATAACCATGAACTATGGTCACCAAACACAAAGAAGAGGAAAAACCAGGACGACGAATCCATAGAACCAGCACATTCTGATACAGGCTGCATTCCAGACTCAATTGCTGAACAGTCAGGGGAGATCGCGACAACGCTGCAAGTTATATCAAAAGAAATGATGTCTCTTGATTTCGAGGAAAGTAACAGAAATAACAAGATGTGTGATGAAAACAATGTGATGGACATTACCTCAGACATTGCTACCATTCTCGATTCATCGCAACATCATCTCATCGGAGTAACAGAAGTGGATACATACCCATCGATATCAACCACAGAGCCAGATTTCTCAGAATCGGGATGTCCTGTAACGCCTGATAGAGCAGTCCAAGATGAGGCACCTGTGCACCACGTGAATCTCGATCGAATACTGACTTGTAAACTGCTTCATGGTTTGAAGTCTAATTCAAAAACTCAAAACCACTGGTCTGTTATGGACGAAGATGATTTCTGGAAGCAGCTACAACAGGAGGATTGTATTGCGTCCTTTCGACATTGCGATTTCAACGTATTATATGATTGTTTAAAGGAGGACTTACCAAAGGAGTTACGGAATTTCAAGCACGGATGGAAAAAAGATTTGAAAATCAGCTTCTTCAAAGGAATCTTTGGATTTACTACGCTTCATATTGCTTCAAAACCGGGTGTAAGTAAAAAACGGAAAACGCCTGTGTCACTGAGAATGTTGGCTTTACAAGCAATCCGGAAGAAATTTTATCCCAAACTTGTCCTGCGTGTTGCTTACAGTAAACATATATATCCTGACAAGCTTAGGAAATGGCAGGCAGATGCTCCGATAAGAACCCCGGCTGTTATACAGGGTATACCGGAAGAAATTCAATATTGGTTTTCTTATCCTGAAAGATTTGAGAACGTTGGACAGCTCATAGGAAAACGTCTGGACTAATCTCACCCATTTAAGAGTACGGACATGTACAACAGGACTATGTGGCATTCGCCCTGACGCTTGGAAGGCATGCGCTAAAGCCAATGAGACGTTTCTATCGGTGCCACTTGTTGACGATTTATTGGATAAACAGAGTGTTCCGAATGCGCGGACACACTTCTCAATTGAAGTCGAGGAATGGATGCAAGGAAATGGATTTCAGGAAAGTGCGTCATTTACAAGGCTAGTGCGAGACTGGTATGAGGCCAGCGATACCCTAGGAATGTCAGCCATTGAAAGAGTTGATAAATTGTTGTCTATGAGACAGTTTCTTCTGAAAGATGTTGACTTTTCGGATTTTCCTCCTTTTGGGCGATACATCAAAGATATACCGATAGTGACATTTGAAGGAATGCTATTGGATATCGACACAAAAATACAAATGTACTCAATGACTTCATCATTCAACATCCGTTCTGTCGGTAGCTTGGCAGCGGAAACAACAGTAGGAGTTTTGCAAGAACTTTGTCCAAACCCTCAAGTGTCCATTAAAGCCAGGGATGTTCCAAGTCTGAATGCGAGCGCCGTAGAAATTATGACCTGCGAATCAAATCCTAAAACGCAAGTATTGATGAGATAAAAAATAATGACAAAAATGCAAATATTGTAGCATTCCAAAACAAAACGTTATATAAACTAATTTCTTAGTCTGTTGGTTCACAGGAAGCGACCTGTTCTAGCTGTATTGTTACGCACTTGACAAAAATTTGCCGTTTAGAACCATGATTATTTCTAATGGTGTATAAATGATTCTAAACTTATAATAAAATTGCATTTCTCGTACGAAGTAGGGTATTGGTCGCTTTTCCTCACTGATGCTTTTTTCTCTGTGTAGGGGATTTCGAAAGCGCACTTCAAGAGGCAGTGGTATATATCCTGAACACGATGCTGATATGGACAACACAATTGCTCACACGGACATGCCTTCAATCCATGACGAACCAGATCAGCCATTTGTTATTTACCCTAGGTTTGTCTGTATTTTTCAAAATGTACATCGGAGGAAGTACTTTTATCTTTTCATTTCAATATTCTTGTTAAAGCAATAGATGATTTAACAAAATTGAATTGGTCCAATGGCACACATTGCAAAGTCCTGCTTATCAACAGCCAGGATTTTAGGAGAAGGAACTGAAAAAACACCGACCTGCGGTCAGTGCATGGCAACTGCCCCATGTGGGTTCGAATTGCGACCAGAGGTGGGGGCTATAGCTTTTAAGAATCAAAAATTCTTAACCACGCGACCACCGCGACCCAATTGCCTCATACCGTTTTGTCAATGGGGAAATATAAATTAAAATGTAATTATTCAATCACTAACTTGCCGAAGCCTTAGCAAATCCGTATCACCTGTTTGAATTACGAACATTGCTTACATTCTAACGAGTACCATTTATTTGTCAAAATGTGTATTATTTAGATCTATTTCTCTTGCCATATTTCAGAGATCACGAGTTTGACAAAACAGATAGAAAAAAGTGTAAAAGACACATACGATTTGGGCATATATCTGGTCCACAGGCTCCTTCTCGAGGTGCTATGTCGGTACGACAATATCATCGGAAAGATGAATCTAAGATTCTACCAACAAAAAGACTTGGATTAGACATGGATGAGTAAATCAATCTTTAGTTACTGAAGTGCAACAGTGTGGAAATACTAATGTGTGTCATATGGAACTTTGGGGTATGGATGGTACTGAATTGAAAGACTCATCAACATTTTATTAAAAGATTAAGAAAATTGTATAAATTTTACACTTTTATTCATTACATCAATACAGATAAATCGTTATTGCATGCTAACGATTTGTGGTAAAACATAGGTACCAAGATATTCTAAGTGCATAATGCTAGACTTTCTGACTAGAATGAAAACTGAACAAATCCTTATTTGAGGTATGCTTAGTTACTTTAAACCAAATATCGTCAAGGAAAAACATCTGATTAACATCTTTCTAAACATGTCGCTTTTGCAAACATTGGTATGTTATGCGCATTATAAAAGAGAAATCACTGTTATATTTTACACGTGATTGTTATGCCAGTAACAATATTGAGATTGTTTATGATAAAGAAAACAAATAATATTCTCAATACCAAATTAAAAAATATCCTTAAACATGGTTCGCATGTTTTGTTATGTTAACAAAGAAATGTTCACGATTGTAGGCATCCATACTCTCTACTTTATAAACAGTTCCAATTCTGTACAACTCTTGTCAATAACATAGTTTTATGACTCTGCATTGTTCTCTTTTGGTTTGCTAGATGATCTCACGCACACCCGCCTGTGCCTATTTAGTGAATATTTGTTAGAGAATAATTTGCCACAATCACATTTATAATCTTCTTTAGCTACATGCTTGTTTTGAATGTGTCGCTTTAGATAACGTTTTGCGATAAATAGTTTATCGCAAATTTCGCATCTATAATATTGATGATTCTTCCTGCGACAGCTTTTCATGTGATTCTCTAAGTGTTTGAATTCCTTAAGACACCTTTGGGCACTTTTCTGTTGGTCCATCATGTTTTTTCATGTGTTTTGTAAGGGCATACTTGTCTTTGAAGTGCTTGTTGCACAGAATATAAGGGAACCTCTTCTTTTCTGAGTGTTTGTTTCTTAGATGATTACTTAATGATGAAAATGTTTTCCCACAATTAAAACATATTCTTTGGTCTGTAGTCTCATGTTTTCGCTTGTGGTGTTGCTTAAGGAGATAATTAGACTTAAATGTCTTTCCAGCAATCATTGTATAACCGTTATTTTCCAGCAATCATTGTATGACCGTTATTTTCCAGCCATCATTGTATGACCGTTATTTTCCAGCCATCATTGTATGACCGTTATTTTCCAGCCTTCATTGTATGACCGTTATTTTCCAGCCATCATTTTATGACCATTATTTTTCAGCCATCATTGTATTACCATTATTTACCAGCCATCATTGTATGACCGTTATTTACCAGCCATCATTGTATGACCGTTATTTTCCAGCCATCATTGTATGACCGTTATTTTCCAGCCATCATTGTATAACCGTTATTTTTCAACAATCATTGCATGACCGTTATTTTCCAGCCATCATTGTATGACCGTTATTTTCCAGCCTTCATTGCTTGACCATTATTTTCCAGCCATCATTGTATGACCGTTATTTTCCAGCCATCATTGTATGACCGTTATTTTCCAGCCATCATTTTATGACCATTATTTTTCAGCCATCATTGTATTACCGTTATTTACCAGCCATCATTGTATGACCGTTATTTTCCAGCCATCATTGTATGACCGTTATTTTCCAGCCATCATTGTATAACCGTTATTTTCCAGCCATCATTGTATAACCGTTATTTTCCAGCCATCATTGTATAACCGTTATTTTCCAGCCATCATTGTATGACCGTTATTTTCCAGCCTTCATTGCTTGACCATTATTTTCCAGCCATCATTGTATGACCGTTATTTTCCAGCCATCATTGTATAACCGTTATTTTCCAGCCATCATTGTATAACCGTTATTTTCCAGCCATCATTGTATGACCGTTATTTTCCAGCAATCATTGTATAACCGTTATTTTTCAGCAATCATTGCATGACCGTTATTTTCCAGCCATCATTGTATGACCGTTATTTTCCAGCCTTCATTGCTTGACCATTATTTTCCAGCCATCATTGTATGACCGTTATTTTCCAGCCATCATTTTATGACCATTATTTTTCAGCCATCATTGTATTACCGTTATTTACCAGCCATCATTGTATGACCGTTATTTTTCAGCCATCATTGTATGAACGTTATTTTCCAGCCATTATTGTAAAACCATTATTTTCCAGCCATCATTGTATGACCGTTATGTTTCATCCATCATTGTATGAACGTTATTTTTCTATACGAAATATGATTAAATTGTCAATGTCGTCACACTCACAGGGGCTCGTTCCGAATTTTCAGAAATGCAAGACACGACAACAATAAAAGTATTTATAAAAAAATTCTTGTATAAATATCGGGAGTATCGACATGGTTTCCGGTTGTGTATGTGTAGGCCTACTGGATTTTAGTTTTGTGGTTATTCACTGATGTCAAAGGCCTACCTTACACAACCGAACCCCTGTGAAGTTGAAAATCGTCTGCTAAGTTAGCGACACTGAGTTGACCGGTTAGACTGGAATCTGTTTCGAACGAAATATCCTTGTAATCGTTTTCCCCCTACTGTCAAGACGACTTTCATTCAGAATTCAAAATGTGACAGATCCACTGGTTTGCTTATCGCACAACGATAATACGACAGTTTTCTATTTACAGTTTATTCACATATTTACAAGTTCTATTTACATGTCACCCATATCTGCAGTACATGAGTCAAACTTCCACACGCTGTCCCATCCGCGCTCCTCTGTCCCATCCTCACTCCTCGCTGCTCACACTCGACTGACCATTCATGCTACATAACAGTATCCTAATCACTCTGTCCAGGCACACCTATTCTCACGCCACTGGCTCCCCTTATCTGTAAAGCCATAAACTTCCATTCCTCATCCGATACAACAATTTCATGCATTAATTCATTTATAAACATAGCCTAATCTTAACAGTCTAATGATAAGTTCCCCTTTATTATACTTAACGATCTGACACTTCAATTAAAATGTGACCTCACTTGACACTCGGTGAGGTACCTAGGACAATGCCTAGACTCATCACTTGGACATACATACATGCCAGTCTATTTCTCTCCCCCCTACTCTGTCGCTACCTCTTCTACAAAAAGACGATAATCTTCTTAAAATAACGTAAATCCAGTCAATAGAACTGTACGTGTTTCATAGTCTACCTCAGTGTTACATTGTATACTTACCCTATCTGATTGTCGCCTGTGATGATCTAGTGTGATACAAAAATATTTATATATATGTATATATGTGAAAACAACATTTTTCAATATTAATATGTATGTATACGTCTGTATATGTATTGATGTATATATTATATGTAGCGTTCTACTCGGGTATACACGAGACGCTATTAATAAAAGTTCGAGATGAAAGCTGACTACGGCAGGGACAACTATGACACCAGACTAAAGTTCACATAATTTTATTTACACATCTATTAAGTTCAACATATCATACATTAGGTTCACATAAATCCCATTCAGACGTACACATGTACACACTTCGCATCGAATATACACTGTTTCACATAATATCCACGGGTGATAACTTCCAGTAGTATTATGTATTCCATAGTGAGAATAACACACTTAGTAAATCCCATAAAAGTGTAAGTTAAATCCAAGTATCAATTTCTTATCACAAGTTGTGTGGAGTATTTCCCAAAGTAAAACTTTATCTTTGTTTTCGTCACTTTCACCCCTTATATACCATTTTCATACTGCATTTTCATTGGCTAACATCTGCTCCTCCGACCTAGATTTGGCTCCTCTGTTGCTCCTCACTCGCGCTGATTGGTTAAGACCTGCTCCTCTCGCTCCTCCGATCGCGACCTACTTACAGCTCGCTCCTCAATCTCTCTGATTGGTTAAACACTAGTTATAAATAGGAACCTGTTACTAAATTTACACGGGCCGTATGCAACCTGTCAATCAGGTTGGGCCCTAATACACAGCTCCACGATGCTACAGAACGTAAACAACTCCTTATAAGGAAAACTAGCTCCCTGCTGCCCCGTATATACACATACATATATAGACCCTATACACACCATATGTAATACATATACATAGCCCACTACTATATTACCCTGAACAATAATAAAATTAACCTACATTTCTAATTTAATAAACATAAGCGTGAAATATATTTCCACGCTACATATATATGTGTGTTGGTGTACAAAGGTGTGATCAATTTTCATCTTGTTCTGGCTGGGGAGTTAGTATACTATTGTATTCTATCATTAACAAAATGTTGTGAACCTTTGCATATAAGTTTGAAACAACAAACAACCTTTCCATGGTCTGCATTCGATATGTTTGTCCGTCAAATGGCCACAATGACCTATGAACTGTCCTAATTGTGGTGGCCAGGGGGCGGTCATGGGTATGGAATGCGGTCACTGGCACGGGATGTTTTTTTTCTTTTCTTTTCATACCAATAAATACCATTATACATGTAAATTAACTGTGTGTATAACCATTATACATGTAAATTATCTGTGTGTATCACCATTATATTTATATGTTTGTTTTTTCTTTATTCATAGTTGTTCTTCCAATAAGGTTTTCCCCTCATCAATTAGGATTAAACATTTCTATCTTTTTATTAGATATTAAATTTCATGTACATTTGTAGGGTACTTAGGATTTGTATACATTTGTCGTGCTAGTATGTGTTATGAATACGTATAGTCAATAGACATCTATGTTTTTCTCCTTTTTCATCTGAGCATTATTATTGTTACATTCTTTACACTATTATAGTGTCGCCCCGACCCGGTCGACGCGAACACATATCGGATCCTCATGAATCTTCTCTTATATTTCCTCCAAATATCCTTTTCCAGTCGACCTGGTTTTTTCTTTGTTCTTTTTCTGTTCCTAATACATCTTTGCTTTTCTCTTTTCTCAAATTTCTGTTACCTCTCTATCTCTTCCTACCCAACAAAACTGATTAATCGGATGGTGCATTACTCTTATGAATATGTAGCTACCTCTGGCCACCTTCACACGTATTTCTATAGTTATTATTTTTATCCTCCTTAGTGGGTTGTTGCACTGATACATGGAGGTGTTCAATTGGTACCTTTTACTGTAAAACACATGGTATTGGTAAACGGTAATACTTTACTGACAAGTGTGATATTTTTTATTTTTTTTTATTTGTTTAAAACAGCTGTGTATTCAAGTGTACTTTTCGTTTATCTAACATGTATGCAAGTCTTTGTGATACAGAACAGTATAGCTTTTCTTTTATTACTTATGTTAAATGTGTGCTGTCATGTGATGACTTTGACAGTCGTGGTTCGACTGTAAGTAATTCTACACCTCCTTATTCAAGTAGATATCAAAATCAAACTGTTAACTTTGACCATTTAAAAAAGTTATTATGTTTGTGTTTTTATACTTTCGAAATACCCAGATTTAGACTTTCTGTTATATGGTAATAAAGAAATGTCTTTGAATATTAATTATGAAGTATTCTTATGTGTACAACATTTCATAAAGGACAGTAACAGGTTTTAGAAAGTCAATCGATTTATATTTTAAAGTAAAACGTGTATCCAGTGCGTCTGAAATGAGAATGTTTATCCTTATTACTTGTTTGTTATATGCGTTATACGTTATTGAATGTATACCATTAATGCTTGTGTTATTTTGTAAAAAAAAAACTTTTTTATTGCCCATCCAGGAGCTTGCTGATGCTAAGAAATGGGTAGGTAAATGAAAGAAGACTTGACCTTGACAGGAGGAAGAAATTGATCTGTAAAATGTGATCTTTGACCTGGATTTCTAAAATGATATGTAGAGTGGGTTGGAAATATGACATGATTTGGAACAATGTAATGTGGTACAGAAATGGATGTTTGATCTTACACTGTACAGTATAATGTGGTACAGAAATGGATGTTTGATATTAGACTGTACAGTATAATGTGGTACAGAAATGGATGTTTGATCTTACACTGTACAGTATAATGTGGTACAGAAATGGATGTTTGATCTTACACTGTACAGTATAATAATCTACACTTTGAAAATATTGTACATTAAAATTTTGTATTACAATACTACAGCTTTAGGTGTACACAACTATCTCATAGTAGGTTTTTTTAATGTAGTCCATCTTCCTTCAAACAGTTTTTGATTCCACTATTTCTTGGAAATGTAGACTGTTTCTCAATTATCTTTCGAAAGTTCCCCTTGAGACTGACATGAATGTTAGGTGGAATATTTGATAAACTTATGCCAGAAATGTTTTCTTTTCTTTTTACACATTAATGCGTAATCACTTTGAACAGAGCTACTATTTTCCTCTTTCCTCAGAGATATATTGTAGCTGTAATTAACCATATTCTATTATGTGAACCAGATACATTTATATACCAGAGTTGTACTTCCACTCTTTCTATGACCATTGTTTATTTCTTCATCAGGAAACAGAACAGCGGTCCTCAGATGCTCACCTTCGAGGTGAGATGGAGAATCTTAACCAACAGTTGGAGGAAAACAAGGTGAGCTGTTTGTAGTGGTGTTCCCATACTTATTTGTTTCCTAGTTTTATCTCCTCGTGAACAGCCAGGGTCATTTTGAAGCGGGTCTTGTAGTAGTTGGTGACTACCTCACCTGACTAACATATGGTAGCCCTGTCTCATACCATCCAGAGCAATACAGGTAAAGTGTCCTGCCCAAGGACACAACCATGACAACACAGACCGGCCCACTTTTCAGCCTCCCAAGAAACACAGACTGACACGGTAGGGAGGGTCAAACAACAACTAAGTGTCTTCGCCTGAGATCACATGACCCGGTACTTTAACCGACTGAGCTAACATTAGACATAGCATTTCACGCGCGCAAAGTAATCTGCGTTCAAGGGGGGCAACTCTTACAACATCGTGTGCTTGTGTTTACATCTGACAGTCCTTAGATTTATTATATCGTCGGTGTCGGTTTTGAAACGTTGGATTTAACTGTAAAAATACACACCTTCTGAAATAAATATATATCATATCAGCTATAAACCAATAGGGCTACATGGTTAAAAGATAAGACATTTCATCTGAGCGAAAATATAACTCCGTTAGGCCTACTGTACTAGACTAGGCCTACAGGCTTGTTGTAACAGTTAAACTTACAGTGCAGTACAGACGGACTTTACCTTCGTTATTCTATCAAACTCATTTCAGCGTTTTTTCAAAGTATTGCATGTTGATAGAACTTCTTTTTCTCGGATATTGACAATTTGATCACATCCACGTCTAAAGTCGGTCAAGTAAGGCAATTTTTTTATCGGCGAATAATTCATTCGTTCATCACTTAACCACAAAAGGAATAAAATTTGTGTGCAAACTTAGTTTGCCAAAATCGGGTATGATCTTTCAGAATATCATGCATAAGTATTTAAATATATTAAAAACGTCAAATGAAAAAATAAAAAAATTGAAGAAAAGGGCTGGCGGAGGGATACTTTTGCCAGAAATTTGGTAGTGATATGAGAGAAAAAGACTCTTTCAATATGTGTGTATGTAGAATAGGGATATTCCACCCTCGGGATCACAAAATGTGGTAAAACCCTCGGCAAGCCTCGGGTTTCACCACATTTGTGACCCCTCGGGTGGAATATCCCTATCCTACATATACACATATAAAAGAGTCTTATATTCATCATTTCAAAATCTATGTGCCTGTATAAATTGTAGATATCAATGAGTGAACTGGCTGGAGAAAACCAAAAGTTGAAGGAGAAAACGAAATCATTGTCAGACTCTAACCAGCGGACAATTAGGTCATTACAAAGTCAGATGATGTGGAGGTGGCAAGGAGTGAGCAGGGGGCCATACAAGCTGAATATGAAAGTTACAAGGTAAACATGAGTCGAACCTTATTTTGTGGTATATAGAGAACATTTAAAGATGACACATTGTCAACAGTATTATACACAGCTTCTCTCAAAAAGCATAAAATAGAACCAACTCTATTGAGATAAATGATTAAAACCAAGATATAAAAAAGATAAAACCTGAAACTGGTAAGAATACTTTAAAACAGAAAAACAACTCATCAGTAAGAAAATCAATAACATTCTCATTGGTCAAAAATAAAGTGATATGTCCACACTGCCATGGATAGATATCACTTCATATCTACAAAAGTTTGAAAGATAGCAGTTATATCACAAATATCAAAATGGATTTTAATCTGATAACTTGCTTTCAAAAATATAAAATTTCACATTGTAAATACATTGGTGTTGTCTGTTAATTTATAATGTAAGATGTACAAAATGTTATCAAATATTTACCTGTAGGTGCGGGTACACAGTGTGTTGAAGCAGCAGAAGAAACCGTCACAGGAACCAAATGAACAGGAAAGAGAGAAAAGTAAGTAACCTTATATCAGCTACTGCAGTAAAAAATTTGAATTTTAGCCCACTATCATCAGATAGTAGCCTCTTCAAATTGGCCTGCGTCTGTGGTCCGTCCATACCTCCCTCCGTAAACTTTCCCTTGGTACTTTTTTATGCATAATGCATTTTTGGACTGATCGGAAAAACAATATGGCCGACTGGCAGCCATCTTAGATTTTGACAATGTCAGGTTGCTCCATCTATATCGTGTTATATAAAGTTATTAAATGTTTTGAGTGAAGAGAGAACGTTCAATGGTGGGCGCCAAGATCCCTCTGGGATCTCTTGTTATCCCTATGAATGATATATTTTGACATTGAATGGAAAACATTTTAAGTTTTTATTCATTTTCATGAGTTTGATAAAATTCAGTTTGTCGGAAAGTGACGTCACGCGTACCTGTGGTGGCCGGTGAAATCAACGCTCTGACAAAATTATCCATTTTTATCCATCCTATGTGATAGTACCATCTGATTTTTGTCAGGATTATGTAAGAAGGTACCACCATCACAGTACCTATCTTTCTTGCGTCATCAATACCAGGAAAAGTCGCTTTTGGAGCATTTTTGATATGATAATGGACTAACACATCAGGTGGTGACCACTACTCACGGTGACATTCCGATCCCCATAGTTGTTTTGTACTCAACATCTACCACCATGGGACCTCATAATGTTAGAAAGTCTATGACCGTTTCCGACAGACTGGAAGAGTTATCGTTAAAAATGGAGAACTCCATTACAAAGGAGTATATGGACACTATAGTCAAGAAACTGAAAGAGGAGTTACAAGCAGAAATTCACAGAGAAAATGAGGAATTAGTGAATTCTCTAAAGTGGAGGATAAGTACACTAGAGACAGAAAATGAAGATTTGAAAGAAAGTGTTCATGTCCTTGAGCAGAGAGAAACTGATTCGGAGGCAAGCATAGGCGACCTTGAGAATCAACTTAACGACCTGGAACAGCATGGCCGAAAGAATTCAATTAGGATATCCGGCCTCCGTGACCCATCAGCCAGAGAATCAGTAGAAGAATGTGTGAAGAAAGTAGTTGAATTCGCTAACACACAGCTGAAAGTTCCTCTATGTCCGGAAGACATTGACATCGCCCACAGACTGGGGAGATTCGACACCGCCAGAAAAAGATCTGTCATAGTGAAATTCACACATCGACGACAGAAACAGGAGATCATCAGGGCTCGGAGGATACTAAGAGGATCAGGATTCACGGTATCCGAGGACTTAACAAGGACAAACCAACAGAGACTAAGTGAGGCGTTCCGACTGGACTGTGTTCAGAATTCCTATAGCATTGACGGAAAACTGTTCGTAGTGTTAAAAAACGGAAAGAAAAGACGACTTTCTTATGACACTAAACTCACGAAGCAGTACCTTGAAAATGACGCAAATTTCAGTTACTCGAGAAAATGAACTATAGTCCATAGATGATAGACTATACAGAGGTCGATCGTGACTTTGGCTTTATGCCTTTTTTCGACCAGTGTATGAACTTGTTTGGTTATTCTAATTCATGTGATTATTTCTCGAGTGAAAGTGTTATGTTCTTGTGATGTGTTATTCTTTTTCGGGATATAAATTGTATTCTATTAGAGGTACGTAAGTCAATTATATACATGTATATATTTATATTTATCATGTACTATTGATAAAGTAAATATGAAATAGTAATATTGTATCTCCAGTGCCCGATTTATTTATAATGCATTTGACTTCTAAATCTTGATTTTCTCTTTTATATTATATATTCTCACCTTTAAATTATCAATGTTAATAAAGTACATGTACATCTAGAACTTGCTATAGTAAATGTATTTACATTCCTATATGATTGATATACTTCCGGTTAAAAATAAATGCTACTCCTATGCGGTAGGCAAATGGCTGTTAAAAAAGAAGTGATTATTTTCTGGTATATACTTCATTTGTAAAGCACGCATTTATTAACAGTATTACGTTCTGCTTGGATCTATCACGTATCATTTCCGAAATATGACATAAAAGTTGTTTTCTTTTACTACCTTACTTAAACTCACTTCCGGTATAGCTGTGGGTGCCATTTATACACGTGTGAGCCGTGAATGGTGGTCGCTACCGATGTTCTCCATTCTTCGAATGACACTTTATTGTCGTCGCTCTCTTTATCTGCTAATGTTTTATTTTACTTTTATTTCCTTTCTTCTTGTGTGCCGAGAAACTATATGTATCAGACAGGTAAGCAGTGCCAGTAATATCAATATACGTTCTGTCACCATGTTTAACCTATTATGGAAGGAATCCGAATTTTAACTGCTAATTGTCAAGGGTTGGGTGATAGAAATAAATGTAAGGATGTATTTGCATATTTGAGGGATTTGAACTTTAATATTTATTGTATACAAGACACTCATTTTACTATAGATTTAGAAAGTATTATTAGAGCAGAATGGGGCTACTCCTGTTACTTCAGTTCTTTTAACTCTAATTCAAGGGGGTTTGCAATCTTACTCAATAATAATTTTGAAGCAAAAGTTATAAAAGAAAAGAAAAGTCCAGATGGCAATTTTTTAGCGCTAGATATTATCACGGATGAAAAGAGATTTACCCTTGTTACTATATATGGCCCAAATTTAGATACACCTATTTTTTATGATAAGGTTGTAGATACTATATCAGAGTTCAATAATGATTCATTTATTATCTGTGGAGATTTTAATTTAGTATTGAATCCTGATTTAGACTGTAATAATTATAGGCAAGTTAACAACCCTAGAGCGAGAGAAAGAGTTATTGAAATAATAGAGGAAATGGGGCTTATTGACATATATAGAGAACACCACCCAGATAGTAAAAGATACACATGGAGGAGAAGAAGTCCAATAAAACAAGCAAGATTAGATTATTTTTTAATTTCCGAGAACCTTTTATCTTGTATACAAAAAGCAAATATTGACCCAGGTTATAGATCTGATCATTCCATTCCATGTATTACAGTAAAATTTAATGAATTCAAGAAAGGCAAAGGTCTATGGAAATTCAACAATTCCTTACTTCATGACTTAGATTATTTGAAATTAATTAATAAACATATTCTAGATGTAAAAACACAATATGTTGTGCCTATTTATAATCTGAATAGTGTAGATGATATTCCAAACCAAGATATTCAGTTTACAATAAACGATCAACTCTTTTTAGAAACTATTTTATTTGAAATTAGAGGGAAAACCATTTCATATGCGTCTTTTAAGAAAAAACAAAGAAATAATCAAGAGCAAGATCTCAGGGGAAAAAATTATAAAAATAGAAGCTCAGGAGAAGGTAAATTTAGAAGAATTAGAGGCCTGCCAAAAAGAATTAGAATCAATTAGAAAGTATAAACTTAAAGGGAACATTTTGAGGTCTAAAGTAAAATGGGTTGAAGAAGGTGAAAAACCTACCAGATATTTTTTCAATTTAGAAAATAGGAATTTTGTTACAAAAACTATACCAGTCATAGAAAAAGATGGTGGAGAAATAATCAGGAATCAAGAGGAAATTTTAAATGAAGTGCAGCAATATTATGAAAGATTGTATTCAGAAGACAATAATTTCCAATTATTGCAAAATATAAATTTGAATGAATATCTTAATGTAAATAATATACCAAAATTGAATTTTATAGAAACAAACAGTTTAGAGGGTAACATTACTTTAAGTGAAGCATCTCAAACTCTAAAAAATATGAAAAATAATAAAAGTCCAGGATCTGATGGCTTTACAGTAGAATTCTTTAAATGTTTTTGGAAACAATTAGGTCATTTTGTAGTAAGATCAATTCAATATGGATTTGATATTAAAAATTTGTCTGTTACACAAAAACAGGGAATCATAACATGTTTACCAAAGGGAGATAAGCCAAGACAATACTTGAAGAATTGGAGACCCATTTCACTTCTGAATACAATTTATACAATTGCTTCAGGTTCAATTGCAAATAGAATGAGAAAAGTGTAAGATAAACTTATCAATACTGATCAGTCTGGTTTTATTTCAGGTAGGTATGTAGGTGAAAACACTAGAGTTATATATGATATTATGCACTATGCAGAAGAGAATGATATTCCTGGAATGTTACTCACAATAGATTTTGAAAAAGCCTTTGACTCGGTTAGTTGGGATTTTATTGATAAAGTGCTTGATTTTTTGAACTTTGGGGATGATATAAAGAACTGGGTTCATATTTTTCAAAATGGTTCAAATTCATCTGTAAATCAGGGGGGCAATTTATCTTCATTTTTTAATATCAAACGTGGATGTCGACAAGGTGACCCTAAATCTCCATATTTATTCATTTTATGTGCTGAAGTCCTAGCAATTAGAATAAGAAATAATGATAATATTAAAGGAATAAATATAGAAGATACTCCACTACTGTTATCTCAATATGCAGATGATACATCAGTTATCCTTGATGGATCTAGAAATTCATTAAGAGAGACATTGGCTGAGTTAAAAGGATATGCAGATATATCTGGGTTAAAAATAAATAAAAGCAAGACAGAAGTAATATTGATAGGTAGCATGAAATATAGTGAAGAACAATTTTGCCCAGAATGGAACCTACATTGGGGAAACCAAAAATTTAACATATTGGGTATTGACTTCCATGTAGATTTACATAAAATGACTAAAATGAACTTTGACAAGAAATTGGTTAAACTTAAATCTCTTTTGAATAATTGGAATAAAAGGATACTTACTCCTATTGGTAAAATACATATAATTAAATCTCTTTTGGTATCACAATTTAACCACCTTTTTATAGCTCTACCTGATCCTGATTTAGCATTTATCAAAAGACTAAACACAGAACTCTATAGCTTTCTTTGGAATAGTAAAGTAGACAAGGTGAAAAGGGACATTATCATAAAAGACTATACAGAAGGGGGTTTGAAAATGCTTGATATATATTCTTTTATAAAGGCGCTAAAGTTATCATGGATTAGAAGGTTATACTCTAAAGCAAGTAAATGGCAACTAATCTTAGGCAGAAGTATTGATATAGGTATGTTAGCTAATTGCAGATCAGGATACATCAGAAAATGTGAAATGAAATGCAAAAACAAATTTTGGAAAGATGTGTTCAAATCTTGGAGATGCCTTAAAGAGAAAGAAGAGACATTTTTAGTAAATAGGAATTTTTCAATAATGAAAACACCCATCTGGTTTAATAAAAACTTAACAGTAAATAATAAAATGGTGTTTTATAAGAAATGGTATCAGAAGGGGATTTTTATAATCAATGATTTATTTAAATTGCCAAATTTAAATACTTTTTATACTTTTCAGGAATTTAAAGATAAATACAATATCAATACCAACTTCCTTACATACCATGGTATAATAAACTCTATTAGGAAATACACTGCCCACAAGCATATAGAAAATGAAAATCTAACTTATCCATTAGTACCCATTCATTTAGAATTTTTTTTTAGAAATATTAAGGGCTCTAAAGACTTCTATAATATACTTTCTTTAAACAACAATATATCTACAGGAAAAAAGAAATGGAATAGAATGTTTGAATTAGATGATGAAACTTGGAAGAATATATTTATGATCCCTTTCGAAGTTACTAAAAGTTCTAAATTACAGTGGCTCCAATATAGAATAAACCAACATATATTAACCACTAATTCATATTTATTCAAAATCGGATTGACTGGTAGTCCAATCTGCTTCTTCTGTAAAACAGAATCAGAAACAATTGTACATCTATTATGGGAATGCAAAGAAGTACAGTCATTTTTTGATAACTTTGAATTTTTGCTAGATACGCTATTGATTCCATTTACTTTCAATAAAGAAACTTTCATTTTTGGCATGAGAAACAAGAAAAATATATATTATAAAACAGATAATCTTATATTACTCATTATGAAGCAGTACATCTATAGAACAAGATGTTTACAGCAAATTCTATCAGTACAAGCACTGAAACTTACTATTAAAGATAATTACAATATTCAAAAATATGTTTTTATTGGTAAAGATAAGGGAAATATAGAAACATTTCATAATAGACGGAAAAAATGGGATAAACTTTTACAGACAACACCCAACTCTTGACAATACTTCTCAACTATTTATTTTTTTTTGTCTTTTTATTTTGTATGTTATAAAGCACACTGCGATAATCTGTTATTATACGAAATGGCACATCTCTCTCTCTCTCTCTCTCTCTCTCTCTCCCTTCTACATATTATGTACAAAAGTGTTTGCTTTTGTGTATGTTTGTGTGTGATGAGGGTGCGTGTGTGTGTTGATGTGTATTTGAAAGTGCAAAAGTCTATATTGTTGTGACTGCGAGTGTGTGTGAGAAAGAAAAAAAAAAATTTATGTTACACATACATATGTCATTGATTATGAATTGCACCTATGATGTGAATATTGCTGCTGCTGCTGCTGCTGCTGAAGATGATAAAATTGTGAGTTTTATTGAGGGTGAATCATCATGATGATGATGCATATTGATTGATGATGATGATGGTGATTGAATGATGATGATGATGATGATGGTGAGGATGCTGGTGATTGAACGATGATAATGATGACGATTGATGTTTGATGAGGATTGATGATGATGGTGGTGGTGAGAACGAGGATGATTATTGCAGATGAGGATGATGACTATTGAAGATGATTTGATGCTGATGATGATTTGATGATGATGATGATTTGATGATGATGATAATGATTGGATGGTGATGTTGATGATAAGGATGAGGATGATATGATGAGGATGAAGATGAGTGTGAGTAGTTAGGATAATTGTTAAAAGATTATGGCAGTAGTGTGCATGTGATATATTAAAATTATTGACTGTTAATGATATATGTGTTTTTGGAAAATAAAAAAAATTATAAAAAAAAAAAAAATCAGTTTGTCACTGGTTAAAATGATGTCTTTGTCTGTTGTTATGTTTAACTTGACGTGGAACTTGTATTTCAGGGAGGGACTAGAGAAAGCTGTTGAACAGCTGAAGAATAAATTACAGGAAACAAGGTTAGTTCACCAGAATATATTACTACATCATAATTTATGTCCATTAAAACCTCCTTAGATTGTCATTAATGTTTGTCAGATGCAAATTCTATAATTTAAATTCTTCCATTGAATTTGAAATTAAAATCGTGTGCGTGGCATTTAATTTTAAAATTTGAGTTAAGGTATGCAGGTATCAGAATTACATGATTAGCTAATCTGTGTTGGTGTTTTACAGTGAGGCTCTGAGCAGTACGAAACAGGAAGTGTCAGTGTTACAGGAAGTGTCAGTGTTAAAGGAAGTGTCAGTGTTACAGGAAGTGTCAGTATTACTGGAAGTGTCAGTGTTACTGGAAGTGTCAGTGTTACAGGAAGTGTCAGTGTTACAGGAAGTGTCAGTGTTACAGAAAGTGTCAGTGTTACAGGAAGTGTCAGTGTTACAGGAAGAACAGGACCGTCTCCTACAGAGACACAATAAGGTGTTACTAGATATACAGGAGAAAGAGGAACACTACCGGAAAAGGTAGGTGTTTGTCACCATTATTGTTTCAGGGTCTTAACAGCGACTTTTAACATACAGTTTCCACAATATTTCTTTTCTTTAAAGTACACAATTTATATAATATGTTCTGATACATTTCAAAATAATGAAATTGTCACTACTGTGTTGTCCGTATTGTCCACTATTATACCTGTCTGGTTTCCTTACTAAGTCATAATGTGTCAGAGGTGAATTGAGCAGAGTCTGCAGCCCTTTATGTAGGGTGGTGTAAATGGTGCAGTGTAGCGTAGGGTGGTGCAGGATGGCATATAGGGTGGCACATTGCTGCTGATGATATTGTATTTGTACATGTATTTACTTCACCGACAATCTGAGATATCAGATTCCTTAAATGTTTTCATCATCAAATCATTTTATTTTTCAAAAAAATGACATTCTGAACTTCCTATGTAGTTATGTATAAAACATCA
Source organism: Pecten maximus (assembly GCF_902652985.1). Classification (NCBI taxonomy): domain Eukaryota; kingdom Metazoa; phylum Mollusca; class Bivalvia; order Pectinida; family Pectinidae; genus Pecten; species Pecten maximus. Next base: position 44,258,861 of record NC_047020.1, read on the forward strand.
AGTGATGTCCTACCAGGGTATAAAACATCAAGTGAAGTCCTATCAGGGTATAAAACATCAAGTGATGTCCTATCAGGGTATATTGTTTGGTATTACAGAATGGAGGAGTCCCAGACAAAGTGTCATACAACAAAGAACTACAGGACACAGTCCAACAGTTACCCTTATCGAAATGAAATGCCATTTAAATACCATTTCTTTCCCATTTATTTATATACCATTGCAACTCCATTTAAATACCATTTTTCTGTCTTTCAGGAAATTAACATGTTCACTATGTATGTTCATTGCTATGTATAAGATACCAGTTATTTTCCATTTAAATACCATTTTTTCTCACTAAATCAGTAAAACTCCATTTATTTTCCATTTATTTTAGCCAAAATATGCAAATTATTTATACCTTATATAGGAGTAAGAAAAAATGGTATTTAAATGGTAATAAATGGAAAATAAATGGGTACCATTTAAATAAAAAAGGAAAATAAATGGAAATTAAATGGTGCCATTTTCAGATAAATGGCAATTAAATGAAACAACCTGTCATCATTTTAGAAATGGCAGTTATATGGAAATAACAAAAATATGGTACATGCATGCATGCATAATGTACAGTGGTAATAGGTATTCATTTATGTGTTCTGTCCCTGTAAGTTTTGGAGTGTACAGTGCATCACAGAACATTGACACTACTAATCAAATTAAGAAACATTTGTGATATATAAACAATAGAACATTGAATTGATTGTTTGAACACACTATGTGAATTTATTTGTCATGTTTAAAATGGTATTACTGAGCTATATATACTATATAGCTATCGCCCACTGGTCAAGTGATCTAAAATATAAATATATTATATATTCGATTCATAATAATTTTGTAACTACATTTGTATATAAAGACGGTCACATAATGTATATATACCAGTATAGCTTGTATATATATATTGCATAATTTCATTATTCATTGTCTGCTTCTTTCTATTTATATTAATATCCAACAAATGGAGCAGTTTCATTCTTCAAAATTAACACTTATTGTTTTATTAATTCCACCTATATAACTTTATAATACAGAAAAAGAAAAAGGATATCATTACTAATGAATTAAGGGAAAATATGAGAAATGAAAAAAAAAGAAAAAAAATATTTTGGTTTGTAATAAGGACACTTGGTCAACAGAACATATATATACAGAGGGACATATATATATAATTCAATTCAAAACATTTTAAGTCTTGGCAAACAAAATAAAAACCAAGGAAGGGATGAAGCAAATAAAATCCAAACAGAAAATTCTCCAGTCATGATCACTTTGATTTGCACCTCTGATGGTGTAAAAACACACAATGATTATGTTCACAAAAGAGTTTACACAATCCCAAGAACGAATATAATCCACAGCAGTTGCACTGGTTTACCAGTACTTTCACTTTCTTTTGCTGTACAATATGTACATCAATCTATTTTTTTTCACTGATTTTGGAATTTGCCCTCAGGTTTCCAATTTTGTTTTGAAGAATAGTCATGAACTTTTTTTTGGGTACCTGGTCCACCTTAAGCTCCTTGCATTTAGCAAACAGATAATCTGAAAATGAAAAAAAAGAGAGTAAATTTCAAGTTTTTATTTGTGTGCCAGAATCAACCAGAACAAAAGTCTCATAATCAATATCCTATATGCTTCTAATTATGCTAGAACTTATATTGAAGGACAAAAGCAGCAGACATGTTTAAGTTTTTTGAAAAAATCGTTATCATCTGAATACTAACCTTGGATGGCCTCAATTTTAGTTGGGTCTAAGGAAGATACTCCTTTTGACACGCGGAGCTCCTCAGCTGAGAAGACTAGATCCACAGTCTGGTTTAGCAGATGTGCTCCAGGATTTTTTGCAGTTAATGCCCTGCTTTCTGCTGCCCGAATCTTCGCTGGATTCACCAACACAGTGCTAAAATGATCCTCCTGGTCCGGGTCAACAATCAGTGGAATTTTTCTCTGAACAGATAAATTATAAGAGTTCTATTGCTTTATATGATTTACATTTAATTTGCTCATGTTAATGAGTTATAATTACTAATTAGGACATGTGCATTGGTATATAATACATGCTATATCTATACTAATTCAATATTCCCAAATCAATGAAGGTAGAAATTCCTAATCTTACAATTAGCTGACTTTAAATTTCACACATTTCGAATTGTTTTCCAACACTACAAACCATTTACAAAGAGGACTAGCTGACCTAAAGAAATTCAATCTCTCTAAAATGACAATTCAATAGCAAACCATTGGCATTCACTCCAGACTGTCCTATCATTATAAAAATCCATAAAGGTTTTACAATGATCAACTGTACATATCAGACACAATTTCATGTCAAATTACAGTTTGTCTATTGCTATATTGATTTATGATAAAAAGTACCTGGACAAAAATGTCAATTCATAAATATATTACATATACATGTATATGTATTGATTTTACCTCTGTTGTCCCGAATGATTCTTTAGACTGGTCATGCCCAGTGTGTGGAATATATGTATGCTGGCTAGATACAGATTGTTGATCATTTGATCCGCCAGATCCCATCTCTCGGAACTGCAAAAGAAGATGCTCCAAAAATCCTGTAACGGCCCATTTCTGACTTGCATCCAATGTCATGAAGAAATCTGCAAGATATATGTACACTACTCTGCATTGTCATTTTATATTATGTTATCATATATGATGTTACCAAACAAAATAGAAAGTTATTACATCATAATTCTCAAATAATAAGAATATAAAAGTTGAACTGCCTTCTTTGAAAAGTTATCATTGTCCCATATAATTCTCAAGGGATTGGAGACAACTGCGATATCCAATTTGTCAGCAGTCCTGTGAGAATTACAGGACAATAAGTCAATAACTTTACAGAGAAGGCAGTGTACTGCTTTAATAAAAAAAAAAAAAGAAAAAAGAAAGAAAAAAAAAAAGAAGAAAATTCAAGCCTTTTCTGCAAGGTTTAGCTTTCTGTCTTCATATGTTAATGCTTCCTCCGATACCTGACCCTAAAAGATATTAATCATGAACTACTAATTATTTATGTATTTTAATTACAGTACTTGGATTATATATATACTTACCATTAAGGTTGGTTGTATTTCTATTGCTTGGCTGACCCACGTCACATGATCTACGGGTGGTAGAAGGCCTTTGCCCAATGCCAGAGCTACTAGCAGTATTTTCTGGAGACTGCCAATTCATGAAATCCATACCAGTACCACAATTTACTGAAGATGAACCAGCAAGGTCTTCATATATCAAACTGTTACTCTGACTTTCAGAGTAAGAAGCCAGGGCTGTATTAAAACCATATCCAGAATATTCATGACAGCTGTCATTCACTGTATTCAGTCCAGTTAACACAGCTGATGGCAGATCTGGAAGTGAACCAACAGTTCGTTCAAAATCCAACTGAACATGTGTGCTCTTCAAAGGTGTTGATGTTTGCTGGGGTGCATCTGTCTGAATAGGGGTGGTAACTTTCTTTTTACGTGGTGTTATTGGTGGATTATTTGCTTTGCTGTCTGTACCAGTAGTTTCCTTGATTGGTGTTTTCTTGCGGGGTGATGTTCTTCTTGGATTCAATGTAGTAGTCTTGTGCGGTGTAATTACTGGATCATTTACTTTTTTTGGTGTACCTGTTTTTTTCTTGTTAGGACGAGTGTCTGGTGTACATGTAGGAGTCGTCTCTTGCAGTGTAGGAGTCGTAGGCCTGCTGTTTTCTTTCACAGTGTCCAGTTTGCTCGAAACATTCGAAAAGGCCTTCATTTCATTTAATTTAATGATCGTTAGCATTTGAGTTTTTGTTGGTTGAGTTGGTTTATCCTCCGACATTTTTGTTACTTTTCGTTTGCCAGCCACCTTAAGCTCAGCATCATCAGTTTTTTTCTTTTTCCTTTCCTGACCTTGCTCTTCTGCCAGTAAACGATTTAATTTGGAGCAGGCCCCCCTCTTTCCTGCTCCTCTCCTTTCATTTGCCAGCTTTTTTAGACTTTCCAACAATTCTCCATCCGATGAGGATTTAAAATTTATTTCATCATGGCAGGATTGCTGAAATTTCCTCGTACTTGTTGCACCTAAAAGATTATAAAACCATCTTGATTGATATTCTTGCTATCATAAAATATATATAACTTTCCTGAGGAGCAGCAATAGCTGAGAGCTAGAAAGATTTGTTTAATTTATTTATGTAGTAAAATTGTTTTGAAATATATATAATTGTCAATTAGTAGTAATAACAACAGTACAGACAAGTAAACATTATATATATATATATATAGTCACATACACAAATGATCAAGGAAGATGACTTTTTGACTCGTGCCCTTATATAATTACCGGGCCTCGAACTCGCGTTCTATGGTATATTATATATAAACACTAAAACTAGTAATTAATAATATATACTAGCTAGCATGCATATATGATCAATAGCTCACAGGCGTTTGAAGTTCTGACTGTAAACTGAGATATATATAATACCATATAAAAAATAAGGGTAGTCTATTTACTATTTTTTATATGGTATTATATCTCAGTTTACAGTCAGAACTTCAAACGCCTGTGAATACCTCAGGGAAGTTGTAAACTGATACATGGGCAATAATATCATAGTTCATGTCTACATCATTTAATTTCTACGTTTTTCATGGTTTAAGATATAATTAATCAGAAATATTTTACTTTTATGCACATTCATCCATACATTTGGTATATTTATTATAGCATGTACAGTAGATGGACAATATTGTTTAATTGTTCTATATGTACAGACGTCCAAATTAACTTTGATCATACATCGTGAAATCAGATGAAATTTAACGATGAGGGACGATCAGGTGTTACAAGTATTGGTTAAAATGACCGGCCGGGTTGGGCACGATCACGTGCTTATTTATAGGCCCCCATATATCCGATCCCTGCTCGTGCTAGTTCACATATATAATTTAAAAATGACGATCGATTGGTGGATGCTATTTATAATTTGATATATATGAAGTTTTAATTTAAATCATCAATGAAAATTCAACCACAAGGAAGAGACAACTAATTGCTGAACTTAATTTTGTCTACAAATTTAAATTTTGAATCTACTTACTGCCAGAGAATATCACAAATCCAGAGTAACTTTCGTCGACGATTTCTTCTCTCCCATCATCTAATAAAGTGCGGGTCGGGAACTTTGCAAACACTTCATCAACCTTTTCGGTAAAGGTAATTTGGTTCTTTTTCATAACCTGCAAACTTCTGTCCGAAGAAAAGTAAATAACAAAGTGGCTTGCGAGTGAGTGGCTTGAGGCGTCCATCTTGATTTTTCTGCGACAGTGGCTGGAAAGGCGCCAAACTGACCGCGATGGGGGACCTTATTTTCGAATTTTCATAAATGACAGTTACATGTTAATTGCATGTTTAGAAAACATAAGTTATAATTATACTGTTGTTAAAAGTCAAAATCGGTGTAGTTTGCTATTTTTATCGATGTTTATTTTTTAAAGAAAAAAATCGGTGTTCGTCTATAAATGCGAAGCGTTCCAACGACCTGACTTTACTTTATATACATTTCCGGTGAGAATACAGTTTCCCGGTTTTTATTTTTTTTCTAGATTTTGGTAATGTTAATCAATATACTATTATAAATGGCATTTCTTTAAGTTATTTGCGATTTTGCAAATTATGTGAATGCGATACGTCCAGTTTCGTACAAACACACGCTCGAATTTTACATAGAATTGACTGGGAATTCTACGATGGGTGATCAAGTTGAATCATTTCCAGCGGTAAAAAAAACGAGGAGAGGCCCGTATAAGAAAGTAAGTAGCCTATAGCTAGACTAATCATATCAAAAACGACTTGACATATGCTATGTATTGAAGATTAATCTTGAATACCGACAAATCGGACAATAGATGAACAGATGCCGCTTCTAGTGTAACTTCAACCTCAAATCGGTCGGTATTAATTTGTGCGAAGTTCCGTACGTAGAGAACGTACTCTTAAATCGGTGAGCTTTTTTAGTGGTACCGTTTTAAAATGAATTAAACGACGCAAAAATAAGCCTTGTTTGTAAATTGTTACGCAAGTCATATTGTTCATTGTTCTTTCATATATATTATATTATATTAATTCTCATTGTAGGCATTGGTTTCTCAAGTGAGAACACACGAGGTCAGCTGTATGACAACCGATACCCCGACATCATGCAACGATGAAATACCTTCAAGCTCAAAGGAGAGAGAGGATATTGAAACATGTGAAACAATTGTCCAAGACTCTGCAATGTTTGTTGATTGTGAAAACACATGTATTCCCAACCGTGAACATAATGAAGAAACAATTAAGGTGCAGGAAATCAACAATATCCAATTTGCCAACACAGAAAGCGATGAAATAGATGAATTGATGGACGAAATTTACAATGAGACTAGATTAAGAAATGAAGACATGTTAATAAATGATGACATTACTGTTATTACTGATAGTCGTACAGAAACTCTTGATCATATCACAGAAATATTTGAACAATCTTCAGATTTTGAGAAAGAAAGTGAAAATCCAATTAATGCTTCAGCTCAACATCAGGATGAAGATATTGGAAGCAGGAAACTATTTCCAGACTCGCCACATACTCTTGGACTTACCATGTTGTTAATCTGTTGTTTGATGATTCGTTTTCGACTGCCTGACGAAGCATCATCGTACATTCTTCGTGTTATAGCATGCTTATTACCACATGGTCACAGATTACCGGGTAGCTATTACCATGTACGTCAATTTTTGAAGAAATTCACACAGGATATGTTGCCAACCATCCATTATTACTGTAACTTTTGTTACTCTACCATTGACAAAACATCAAAGATGTGTAATTCTTGTGGAAAGGATCTGACTAAGTCTGGAGGAGTAGCATATTTTGTTCATCTGAAGATAGTCTCACAGCTTAGAGCTTTATGGAAAAGCAAAGAGTTTGAAAGTGAAGTTCGTTCTCACAGATTCAATCACATTGCAAATAACAAAAATGGATCGATAAAAGACATATTTGATGGAAAACTTTACCAAAGATTGTTCATGGAAAATGGAATTTTAAGTGACAAAAATAACTTGTCTTTTTCAATGAACACTGATGGAGTTCCTTTATTTAAATCATCGAAGGTAGGAATGTGGCCTGTGTATATGCTTATAAATGAGCTTCCTATCTCTAAAAGAAAAAAACGTCAAAATGCAATATTTTATGGAGTTTGGATTTCTTCAAAGAAACCCCAGATGTGGTCATTTCTTGAACCACTTTTTCATGAATTGAAACATTTAGAAACAAATGGTGAAACCTTTTCTGACAGCAGAGGAAATGAATTTAACTGTAAGTGTGTCCTCCTGACTTGTACATGTGATCTTCCAGCCCGTGCTATGGTATACAACTGTAATCAATTTAATGGAGAGTACAGCTGCTGGTTTTGTTTAGAAAAAGGAAAAACACACAAATTGGAAACTGGTGGGATCTGCCATGTGTACCCTTTTGATCAAGATCAGCCTAAAGGTATACCAAGAACTAGAAATTCAGTTTTATCAGATGTTATGAGAGTAATTGACAATGTGTCTAATAATATGAAAAAACCCAATGTTAATGGTCATAAGGGACCTTTTTGGTTTCTTTATTTACAACATTTTGATGTTATTAACAGCTGTATCATAGACTATATGCACGGCATATGTTTAGGAGTGACAAAATTGCTGTTGACGCTCTGGTTTGATGTTGTGCACAAAAATAAACATTTTTCATACTTCAAGGACAAAGAAAAAGTGAGTAAAGCTCTGAAAAACATTGAACCAACTGTGTTTGTAACGAGAGTACCAAGATCTTTGGATGAACTATGCCATTGGAAATCCTCGGAATACAGAAATTTTCTACTTTATTGGAGCCTACCCATTTTGAGAGGAATACTTGGAGAGCCCCACTTCATTCACTTTAGTTTGCTTGTCAGAGCATTTTATATGCTTTCTATGGAAAGTATTTCTAACAATGATCTTGCTTTGGCTGAAGGAGCACTAATGTTGTTTGTGGAAAATTTTGGAAACCTTTATGATGAACGTTATTACACACTGAATTTGCATCAGTTAGTTCACTTAGTGGATAGTGTTCGCCAAACTGGGCCATTGTTTGTGAATAACTGTTTTATTTTTGAAGATTTGAATGGATTTATCATGAAGCATATTCATGGTACTCAGGGTGTTGACACACAACTAGTAAATATAATCGGATTACTTAAAGCAATACCTGTTATGTCTTACAGATATTTGAAAAATGTTGATGACGAGGAAACTCATCAAATATTCATTGAATTGAATGACAGTATCGCAGCGAGAAGAACTCTTCAAAATGAGATTGAACTTGGGATTTGTCGTATTGGACAGACATCGCATGTAGTTTTAACAGAAGAAGAGTATTCTGCAGTTTCACAACATGGCATAACACAGAGACATGTAACAAAGTTTACTAATGTAAATATGTATAAGCTGGGATTCTACATTTATGGGAAAAGTTATAGTAGACTTTCAAAACGGCAGCAGCATGTTGTGACATATAGATGTGAAAACAATTTCCAATTTGGCTCTGTACTTTACTTTGTCCAGTCTCAAGAAGATGGCAAAGTTATAAACCTTGCTCTGGTTAAACCTTATAGAAAATTACTTCCTGTGGGATGTGTGTGGAATGTTGAACATTCAAATGTTAATTGTATTGCAATTCCTATTTGCAGGATTACAAATGTGAACAATTTTGTCCAAGTCGACAATGAAATGTTTGTTTGTCCAAACCCAAACAGATATGATCGTGATTAGAACATTTCAGAACCTGTTAAAACCATAGTTATCTTTACTTTTAGGACGACTGAAGAATTATATGCAACATAAAATAATTTATGCAGGTGTATAATTTAAGATATGTATTATTGAACTGCTCCCAAATGCCATTTTTTCAGAAACACATTGTGACTTCTTTTGTATTTTTAGAATGACTTATTTATTAAATCAATATATATATATATGCGCAATACTTTTTTGTTTTCATCAGAAAATAGGTGTCAAAAAGTAGGCAAGATGTTTTAGTTTATAATTACCGGTATATGATGTTGCATTGTGATATTCTAACTTGCGATTAAAGTAATTTTAATCGCAAGTTAGAATATCACAATGCAACATCACATGCACAACCATGCAGTTATTGATACATAAATATGCGTACGGTTCTCAATAATTTTCTAGTAGTGCTTTCTGAATGGTATAGGAAAATGGACAAACTTGATTTGGTTATACATGTATAGTAATTTTCAAGTTTTCTTCAGAAATAAATGGTGAATGGAAAAATGGTATTTCAATGGAGAAAAATGGTCAGTTGGTTGTGTTACCATTTATTTTGCATTCTGAATGCCATTTAACTTCCATTTATATTTAAAATGGTATATCAATGGCTATCAGACAGCCATTTAAACTCCATTTATAATATAAATGGCATTTCAATGTAACTCAATAAAATGGTTCCACAATTTTTAGAGAAAAAAGATGGAAAAAAATGGTATTTCAATGATTTTGCTTTTAAAATGGAAAATCAATGGAAAATCAATGGAAATTTAATGGTGAAAAACCATTTCTTTTTGCGAAGGGTAGCTGGCCAGAATGAGTCGCTGAGTGGCCGGGGCAACTCCCTTAAGGTAATTAATTTGACCAAGGGTCAGACTGAGTCGCTAACCCACTCTTTTAAGGTAATTGGTTTGACCACAGGTCAGAATGAGCCACTGACCAACTCTTTTAAGGTAATTGCAGAACTGACCACATGTCAGAACAAGTTGCTGATCAATTCCTTTAAATGTAACTAACCACAAGTCAGAAAGAGTCACTGACCAGTAATTATTCTGACCACAATCAGGACATCACTACCCTATGAAAATGACCTTGATTTGGAATTTGTTGTTGACCAATAAACATTTCAACTGACCAGTAGTCTGAACGAGTCACTTTCAGTTTCTCCTCATGTCAAGTCCAGATCTCACTCTGAACTGAATATTTCCAAGCTTCTTTCCTTTTTATGGAGGCGTTTACGCCTGCCATATTACAATCACCTACGAGTTGTGACGTCACAATCTCTCACTTTCGTTTTCGTTATATTTCCTTTCACAGTTCATTTTGTAGTTTCTTTCGGTTCATATATGATGTAGTTGAACTATATATGCATTTATGAAAACTATCAAGACTACAAATAAAGTGCTATTACATGAAAAAAGTTATATTCAGTATAAATTTTTCTTCGGCGGAAGTTTGGAATTTGAGACCTCTGGTGGTAATTTCTGTAACTAGGGGTAATGATTCGCTTAGTTCCAAGTATGAGACACGTCATTGTAGTCCGTCATTCAAAGTAGATGATGTGCACAGAAATGTATTAACTATGCTGATAATGTTGTGAACATTTCAGGAACTATTTTGAATAAACAATAAGAATAATGTCTTGTAAATATCTACACCTGCATCGATTTTTGCAAATCTATATTGAAAATACTGTTTGAAGGGAGATAACTGCGATATTCTGACGTTACCTTACAGGGGACACTAGTTTAACTACTAGAAATAAAGATGGGATAACAACCAAGCGCAAACAAATTCTCGTTTTTCATAATCTTCTCCGGGGTTTTTTCCTTTGTTTACAACTTGGTAGTTTTTCATGAGATTTAGTCCGATATTCAGCGATCACCTGATCCGTCTGTTTACGTGAACGATGCCACGAAATGTCATACTATGGACCGAAATGTTATCCACTCCAAACCTACATTTATCGACTATAGTTGCCTGAGTTCTATGTAGTGAGCGAGCACGCGGTCAAAATGGCACCTGTTGGATACGGGCTTCGCATGAAGCATCAAAGTGTGATGTCTGTCACTAGAAATTAATATATATCAACATGCATTAAAGGCAAGTTACTTACAAAGTTTGAATATGTTTGTTGACCCACTGAAATAAGTGTTTGTTTATTTAGGACGAAACTGTTTACGATACATTTGTATGTTATTAAAGCCTCGCCAGACCACAATATTCTACTGCGATAACTGATCGAAGTTCATGTGTTTCAAATCCATGAATCAGTACGTGATGGCGTGATGGAATTCGATCGTTTAGTTTTTAAAACTTAGAAAACTGGCACATATGTCGTGGTGGTAATTTTGTACTGTCCCTTCCCCGACAGAGACAATATATAGAATCTAGATTTTTGTGATAAGATTTGCCGCAGTAGCCAGGTATAGCTTCATACAAAATGATAATTGAACCAGCTTGACTTATTTATATATTCAGCTATTCAACCTGTTAAAATGTTTTCATGTAATATGCACAAAGCTGTGAAATATTTGTATTACATATGCTATTTAAACAATACAAAGTAGACTAATTGTAGATTAAAAAAATGTATACAAATTGCTTTTACCCTATTAATACAACTTTTTGTTGTTTTATACTGTTTTCATGTTATATGATTAATCCATATAATAGGCCTATAAAACTTTCTCAAATATCAATATTCATGTTGGATTTTCATGTCGCAAACATAATAAATCCCTTGAAATAATCATCAATCTCCTTATTGGTCTCCAGCAAGTGTGGAAAAATGAAATTCTTTTTGTCAATAATTTCATTTGTTATGAATAAATGTGTAACCATTTGGGTATTTTCAAATATTGACCTTCAAATCTGTTAAAACTATATATATACAAGCAACAATCTGCAGGATGTCAAATATGGAAGACCGTTTCAGGATAAATTACCAAAAATACTTAAGTACTGATTCTTATCACGGATCACATATAATAGGGTTTTGACTATTATGTGTTATTGCTACTTAAGTGTGATATTTTTTCGGCTTAAGTGACAATGCATTTCCTTGCACTTAATTATGTGCAACAGACATCGCGAGAGTTTAATTCACATACATATAGTATATGTATTGACTCCTACAAAAAGAAGCTAATTAGCGAGTGGTTGACCGACAAGAGGCATCCTATCAAATCTCATATTGACTATTCAGATTGCTCATATATTTCATTGTTCCGGCCTGGTCATGAAAAAAAATCATGGCGATTTGTATGAACATTGTGTTTCATTGTATGGGAGATATCAACTGATATTAACAATGTCAGCGGCGCCTAGACTGAAAGATATAGCATTGTTAACAATTGACAAATATATTTTAGTCAGCTCTAGAAAAACATCTGCATTTATGAAAGTAACTAACTCCTTTAATGTTTGTGTCAAAATTAAGTATATATAATGTACAAAAATGTCAAACTTCTAATATTATAGATATGAAACACATTTATGCTGACTGCCTGATGATATAATTATAATACAGTATGTACAGAATTTACAATCCTTTGACATTCAGCTCATAATATACACCATCATAATTATGATTTGATCTGTCGCCGTGCGTCGGTCTTCTTCTCAAGACCCAGATATAGCAGAATGGTGTACAAAAGGTTCTTAAGCTGTTTTATCAAAATGTGTCACATTCCCCCTCGGAAGGGGATAAATTTTACTACTGTAAGGAAACTCATCCCACATATTTTAGCACAATTTGTTTCATTTTCATTAGAAATTGGTTAGCATGTGGTCAGGGCTAAATTTTCTCAATGACATATCAGAGAATGTCGAGGTGAACAACTTGTTATGGGGTCGAAAGAAGGTCAAAAATAAAAATATCAAATTGAGCATTTTTTTCATTTCATATGAAAGAACATACCAAGTTCACTGAAACAGAATGTGCATATTTTATTGTCATCAGATGAAAAATGACAGAGATATGACACTTGGAGAAGAAAAATAATTAGCTATTTTTTCCAGCCAAAATTAAAAAATAATCCTAAATTGCAGATAAAAGATTTATGCTCTTTTATCTATATACACCTGAATTGGCTTGATGTTTGGCACATCGTAACATGTATAGCTGGCTACAAATGTTATGCTTATCTTGACCTTCATTCAAGGTCACAAGGGTCAAATGATGGGGGGAAAAAATCAAAGTTCTTTTAAAATTATTGATTTGGGTCACATTTTAAAGAATCTGCTTTTTTTAAAGGTGTGTGCAACGTATCGAGGTCAAATAATCAAAATGACGCAGATATGATGGCACTTTGAAAATGAAATTCCTGCCAAAATCAAAAATTCACCCAAAACTGCACATACACATGAAGGCTGGATTTTTGGCATACAGATACATGTAGCATGTACATGTGTGACTGGCTACAAATAGAATTTTTATCTTTGACCTTGACCTTCATTCACATTTTAAAGAACCTGCTCTTATGAAGGTGTGTGCTTATTTTCAAGGGCAAATTATCAAAAATGATGCAGATATGGCCCTTTGAAGAATGTTTTCCTGCCAAAATTCAAAATTATCCATAAGTTGCAATTCAATTGTTAGCTCACCTGGTCCAAAGGAACTGCTGATGGGAATTGAACACAATTTGACTGGTAGGATCATTATGGGATGGGGACTAGAAATTATACAAATGGTGGGGCTGACCCCCTGGGGGCTGAGGGGCCGGTCAAAAAGGGTCAATTTGGCTCAATTGATATAAACAACTTCTCTGGAACTAAGCATTGGATATCGCTCATATTTATCTGGTAGCATCACTGTGGGGTAGGGATTCAAAATTGTACAAATGATTGGGCTGATCTCCCGGGGGCCAGATAATGAGGCCAAAACAGGTCAATTTGGCTTAATTAAATAAAACGACTCCTTCTCTGAAACTAAGCAATGTATATCACTCATATATGACTGGTAGCAGCCTTATGGGGTATGCATATAAAATTGTACAAATGGTGGGGCTTACCACCTAGGGGCCTGAGGGGCGTGGCCAAAAGGGGTCAGTTTTGCTAAATTGATGTAAACAACTTCTTCTCGGGAACTAAGCAAGGTATATCTCTCATAGTTTTCTGGTAACATTGTTATGGGGTAGGGAATCAAAATTGTACAAATGGTGGGGCTGAGGGGCGGGGCCAAAAGGGGTCAATTTGGCTAAATTGATACAAACAATTAATTGTCTGGAAGAAGGCGGCGGATTTCTATCATATTTGATTATTATCATCCTAGCTAGGGATTCAAAATTGGTAAAGCTTTTCCCACCATTGAAAACTAATTACTTTTGTTTTATCTGTGAAATCATTCAGATCCCCCCCCGATAATCATACATAGCCTTGCTTGGCATTAAGAGATGAACACAATCCTGATGTAAAAATAGGCCCTGTGTTCTTTCCCCACCCCAAGGGACTTATAGTTTCTTTAAACACAATCATATTGAATTGGTTTCAAATATGAAAGTTTTCTTCAATATTTTGCATGTAAAACACTGTATATTTATATACAGGTAGCACACCACAGTAAGACAGCCTGGCCATGGGCAATTTTTTTGTTAAGCGAATAACTCCTGTATTATGATATGCATAAAAAATGTAAAAATAAATGTACACTATCATTGGTATATTCAGTATGAAGTAGTACATACAGGCTTCACATTTATTAAAACAAAAATCAATAAATTGGTTCCGGATTTTAAATATCCGGATTTTCCGAACGTGTGTTTACACAGGAAATTTAGTTTCGCCTACAGCGCAAAATGGAAGCCCACAGAAAAGGTAAGATAGCGGAAAAACTTAATTTACAACATACTGTATGTCCAAACAAGATTAATTCTGTCTTTGGGATAGAGATATTTAATTTTAAACAGGTTTCAGAAAAAAAATTGTGTAGAGAATTGTGCCATTTTGGGTCAAATATCATAATATTTTGCAATTTTTGAGAATTTTTTAAGCTGTTACCATGGTATTCACAGCTCTAAAAATCACAGAAAATATCAGTTTACTTATCCTTCAGAGCTCTATTAAAATTGCAAATGTTGTACAGATTTCAAATATATATACTTTATTAGAGGTTATATGTATTAAAGGTTAACTGGCAATGTTTACATATCTAAAACATGTGCCATATTTTTCAGAATTTGGCATTTTTACTGTACACTGCTACCTTATAAGGGCTGAAAAATGTTATTTTTTGGAAATTGTGCTTAATTATGCTTGATTAAGCTTCATTTTAATTCATTATTGCTCAAAAATGCATAAAAACAATTTAAAACTTGTTTATTATCTGGCTTGTCATATTAGAGGAATCAAGGGAGGTAACTCGCATATCTACCCATTTTAAGGGTGGGTTAATTAAGCATAATGTTAATGAGTCAGTGTAAATTGAAAAGATATTCTATGTTTTATAACAAACCCAAAATAACTTATTGGGTATCTAACAAACCATATAGACTGAATTCTGGTTTGTTTTACCTGATTTATTACCCCGTATCCATGGAAACTATCACAGTAAGTGTTATTTTTTTAAATATTTGGTGAAACCATTATTTTCAGTTTATTTATACAATGGTAAGCATGTAATTTCAATTGATTGAGTGTACGGTTGATACAATATTGTCAATTATTGTCATTTCCTTCGGTAAAGCAGAAAAAATAGCATTTTCCGCATAAAACGGGATCAGCGGACACTTTCATATGATCATTGGTACATATCTGAATTACCGGGGTGGAAACAGATGACTGTGATGTCATAGGCATGACATTTTGAAATCTTGGATGTCATGTCATGATTTATCAGTTAGAATATTGCATGTGTTGCTAAGCTGAGCTTTGGAAAGGAATTTGGTTATTTATTATGACACCATTGAGTATTTATGACGTCATAGATACCATCTGATGACGTCATAGTTACTGATGACGTCATGTTAACTATGACGTCATATTACAAGGCTAAATTTGATAGTTGTATAGTATTTTTTGCTTCATTACATGCACAGAGACTCAAAGTACCACATTCAACTCAAAACACAACTTTATTCAAGAGATATACAGAATTATGGGAGTTTTCATCTTTAAAATTACCTCCCCTTATTACTGGATTGGGAGAAAAAGTTGTCAAAAAACACCTCTCAGGGAAATCAGCAATACTCGGTGACTATTAAAGATACACAGTAACCCGATATGTCATTTTGTTTGTCGGAACATATTCTAGACATTCATGGGGTTTTTAGTAAAATTAGAATTAACAAAAGTGATGTATAAGGTAGCACACCACAGTAAGACAGCCTGGCCATGGGCAATTTTTTTGTTAAGCAAATAACTCCTGTATTATGATATGCATAAAAAATGTAAATATAAATGTACACTATCATTGGTATATTCAGTATGAAGTAGTACATACAGGCTTCACATTTATTAAAACAAAAATCAATAAATTGGTTCCGGATTTTAAATATCCGGATTTTCCGAACGTGTGTTTACACAGGAAATTTAGTTTCGCCTACTGCGCAAAATGGAAGCCCACAGAAAAGGTAAGATAGCAGAAAAACTTAATTTACAACATATGTCCAAACAAGATTAATTCTGTCTTTGGGATAGAGATATTTAATTTTAAACAGGTTTCAGAAAAAAAATTGTGTAGAGAATTGTGCCATTTTGGGTCAAATATCATAATATTTTGCAATTTTTGAGAATTTTTTAAGCTGTTACCATGGTATTCACAGCTCTAAAAATCACAGAAAATATCAGTTTACTTATCCTTCAGAGCTCTATTAAAATTGCAAATGTTGTACAGATTTCAAATATATATACTTTATTAGAGGTTATATGTAAGGTTAACTGGCAATGTTTACATATCTAAAACATGTGCCATATTTTTCAGAATTTGGCATTTTTACTGTACACTGCTACCACAGTACCTAATCGGCTAGTGTCTATAGCTACATCTTGGTGGTAAATTGAAAAACAACAAATTACAAATTACAATTTATTGTTAATGTTGATATTGGATCTATTAAAATAGATGGAATTGATACCTAATTTTGAAATAATTGTCCTTAAAAAAATGATGTCTTTGTTATTCTAAGATCAAAATAGAAAGGAATAAGCATTTTTTTACAAGATATTGGAAGACTTTGCACACTTTCAACAAAACAAAAAAGTAGCAGACACTCCTGTATTTTCAATACATATCGTGTATTGTTATAGCGTATCTAAATGTGTATCACATCGTTTCGACCTGTCTAATACCCTGCATGGCTATTAGGTATAAGTTGGTTTTAAACACATAAATGCAAGTTTTGAACTACTTAAGTATAAAA